>NW_010238755.1:0-1542 GCF_000690775.1 Eurypyga helias | reverse complement strand
TACCCCGGCCACGAGCAGCCCCCCTGCCATGGGGCGCTGGGGTTTGGGTTTAGTCTCTTTATTCTTTTCCCTGAAACAGCCATCGCTCCAGCATCACCCCGGGGGGCTGCTGTGACCCCCCCACTCTGGAAGCCAGGTCTCAGCTGTGCCACAACCGCCCTCCCTGCCCACTTGAACTGCACACGCTGCCAGACGAGGGGACACCCACCCCCCTGCTCGGGAAGATAGAGGGGTCTCCCGCTGCCTTTCCCCATCCTTGGAAACCCCACGCGCAGGTTTCCCTGGGAACCCGGAGCCAAGGGGTGTCCGTATTCCAGCTGTGGGCAGGGGGGAGCTGTGAGGACACCTGGCATCCTCTCCCCCTTCCAACCAACCCTCCCGTCCTCACCAACGGCACCGGACTCCCCTGTCCCGTAGGAAAACGGGAATAAACATTTGAATTGTAACCCACGCCGCGTTCCGGCTGAAGATACAGCAGGAACACAAAGTGTGAGGAGACCGTGACCTTACCGAGACCGAAGGGTGGGCAGGAAAAGTTGCATCAAAGGATTTTGAATTATTTTGGTTTTACTGGTTTAACAGACTTGATTTTTTTTTTTTTAAAGGGTCTTTCCCTGCAATTCCTTTAAGTAGGTTCTGCTCTAATCAGGTCAAAAGCTGATTTGCAAATAATCACCAAGGAAAGGGGGGAAAAACGAAGGGATTTAAGCCCAAGCTGTGCATTTTATACTCTTAATTGAAAGCCCGGGAGAGATAATGTGTCCCTTCTCCTGGCTGAGACCTGTAAGCCGCTATTAGCAGCAGACTCCCCACCCGGCAGCGGGAATCACCTCCCGGCTGGGATTACGGCTCTGAGTACACGGGAAAACCTCCAGCAGACAGGGATTTAGTGAAAAGGCAGAAATTCGGGAGCATCGAGGAGATACAGGGTGTCAGAGCATCCGTGAGCTCCGCGCAGCGGGGACACAAACCCCAAAATAACGTCTGAAAACAGGGATTCGTAGGAGAACGACGCATTCCTCCCCAGCCCACGATGTCACGGTGGCAGCTCTGTCACCCCTTTTCTGCACATTCCCGGGCAAGTTGTGCTTTTTTGGTGACCTTACACGGATTTTCCAGGACAGACTACGACTTGATGTGTGTGTATATATATATGTATATATATACCTGCAGCGCCCGCAGTGGCACGCTGCTGCGGGCAGCTCCGAACACATTTTCCACATCCCAGCACACCCGGAGCAGGGAAGAGGTCAATAATCAGGGAAATCCACCCGGGTATTAATTACATGCCATTACCGGGGCTTATTTGCTAATCTCCCATTCTAATCACCTTCTCGGTCGAGGCAGCACCTAAGGATGGAAGGGATAAACGACATCCGAGTTTGCTTCCGCTGGCGTCCCGGCGCGGGCAGCGCGGTGCGGGCAGGGGTCCGGCGGCAGCACCAGCTGGTGCAGAGGCGGGAATCGAGGATTACACAACAGACCTGCTGTCTCACGCCAAGGTAGTAGCGGTACATTCATGAGTCAGTGAAATCCCCACCC
>NW_010238754.1:748-9630 GCF_000690775.1 Eurypyga helias | reverse complement strand
CCGGGACCCTGATGTACCATGAGGAACAAGGCAGGTCCTTGGGGTCTGCAAATCTCTTAAGCCCTCAGAGGTCAGCCAGCAAACGGCATCAGGGCTGGCCAGGCCTCGTACCCATCCGCAGAGAGTGCGGGATGCGGCCCCAGGGCCAAGGAGCAGCCAGGGAGGGTGTTGAGAGGCCTTGAAGCAGGAGCTGTGCTGGGCCACAGCGGGATGAGGCTTTGGAAACGGCCATCGACAATGGTCCACACCAGGTCAGGATTTCAAATATCCTCGAAGCTTGATGGGTTTTCCCTGCCTGGGGCAAACACCTCCAGCTCAAACCTGACCCAAAAGAAGAGCAGCTGAGAAAATGTGACTCAGGGGAAGAATAGCCCCAAATTCCTGTGATGTCTTCCCCTTAAGACACATACCTAGCAACAAAAGCTGTGGTATGCATGATTAGCACCAATTAATGACAATTAACGTATCTTAAGTTGGCACCATCAGCACTAGGCACCGGATATGCTGTAAGGTAGTCTGGCACTGACACCCTCTGCCTTATATTCTTATACATCCTCTGCCTTTGCTTAACATATCTTCCCTGGGATTCCCTCTCTTCCCCATCCCTTTGCTGTCAATCTCCAAGAGCTTCCAGGGGCAGGGGCTGACCACTTGTGCTTCTTTTCAGAGAAGGATTTCCCAAGACACACTTCCCAGAGTGAATAGGTCCCCTGGTCCAAGCAGCAAGAGGATGCTCGGGGCTTGCGATGGCAGGGCCAGATCCATCCCACAGGTGGGCATATCCATGCACATCTGTCCAGAGGCAGCTGAGCCAGGATGCGGTGCAGCAGGGATAGCCTGAGCAGCAGAGCTCCCCCCTTGCCCCTAGTGCTTTCCCAGTCATGCAGGTCTGGTTGGTATCTCAAAATGCAGGTGAATCCTCAGGCATGAAGTCAGAATCGCACTAGTACTGCCAAGCCCCTCACCAGCCTGCCTCGCCTCCAGGCACACGTTTGTTTGGGAAAGGGGAGAGGGGGAGCCCCTTCCTGTGGGCTGAGACTCAGCAGACAGAGCTCAGCACCCAACCGATGATGCCATTCCCCTCCTTGAGGGCATCCGACTCCTTAAGGACCACCCCTGCCTGCTTTACAGGAAGGTCTGCTTGGGCACATAGGTCTAAACTACGTATTTTATTGCTGAGTGTTCCTTCCAGCCAAGCACGAGGTCTCTCCTTGACAGATCCTGCAGCCAACCTCCTGTAGCTGGGCATAGAAGTAAAAGTACCTTCACAGCCTAACGCTCAGCAGACAGAGGGTACAAAACCACCTGCCCCCAAGCATGGGCAGCGCAGCGGCAGAGGCTGGTGGGCTCAAGGGATGGAGGGCAGTCACCTTTGCATACACCAGTGTCTTGACATCAACACACATCCCCACAGAGGCCCCGATTCCTCCCCAGGAGCCGCAGCCTGGCACTGGGCAAGGCAGCACATGAGGCTCTGTAGCCTCTGCTCTAGTGCCCCAGCAGGTCCACGGCTGCAGCGAGATGCTCCACGGAGAACACAGACCTAAGGACACCGTCGTGTTGGTTCCCCACACCAGAACAGAGCTTTTCTGCTCAAACACTATTCACTCCCACAGAAAAGAGCTGAGGGCTTCAATGAGAGGCAACAACTCTCTTTGCAAAAAACTCCATCCAAAAAGCCTCTACAAGCATTTCCTAAAAGCACCCAGAGATTTTTATGTATTCTTATTTTTAACCTGGGACCATTGTGATTACGCTCTGGGTACCGCAGGGCCTCAAACAAGCTAAAGCAGCCCAGCTTCCCATGCACTGACCTGGTCAGCAGGGATGAACAAGACTGTGCTGGGAGCTCTCCAGCTCTGAGATGTGAGAGGCAGGAAGCTGCTGCAGGCTCTGGCTTTGCCCCGGTGTCTCCTTCGAGCGAGGTCCCACTGGCGACGTGGCAGCCTACTGCGACGGCATCTTCCCAGGGCTCCTCCTGAAGCTGGGCTGAACCTGCAGCTCAGATCGCAGAGACCGTGGTCATCTGGATTATCCAGTTCTCAGAGGAAAGCTGCTCAGACTGACACTGGCTGCTACTGCTGAGACAGCAAGTGTGATTTATTAGGTCTGTGCAGGGGGCCCAAGCATAAAGCATCACCCCAGCCCTCAAAAAAATTCATCTTCATGTGGCCCTGGTCTCCCCATCTGACAGGGACCTGGCAGCCACCAGAAACCCAGGGAGAACACGACTCTCTTATTATGATTAAAAGGTTGTTGGCAAAAAGAACCCAAACACCCACAGATGAGAAAGAGAGGTTTTGCTTCTTTTGGTTTAATTTTAAATTCTATATTGAAGAAAAGACTGCTGAGCCTTCCCCTGAGCAGTTCAGCTTCACATCTGGGTGTTACGGTCACCAGATTTCAACGCAAAACTGCATCAGCATATTGGGGATTACGTGCATGTGAACAAGTCGTCACCGAAACGCAATTACCTCCAGGGAGAAACAGGATTATTATCAGCTCCCAACGCTGCCGCAGGAGGGAACATGGAACTACCTGGAGGTGCCTGCAGCTCACCTTTGGAAAGGGGCAGCCCCTCAGGGGGTGGATACAGGCAGGAAAGCAGTGAGTTTTGACCCTTTCCAACAAGGACCAAAGTGGTCTGGCTCCCACACAGCTCTGGTAATGTCTGTGGTTGCAGCATTCGCACGTGTCAGCCCACCCAAAGGAGGTTCTCTGCTGTCAAACAGTGCCAAGATGGCATCTGGGGAGCAGAGAGAGCGTTTTGTCATGAAACTGGTTCAAAAATCGCCATGGGTGGCAGCAGAGTGGACAGACAACCTAATGCGATTACATACAATTAATTTCCTTAAAACCCAAACTACTATGAGGCCACCAAGGGAATTCCCCTCCCTACCATGAAAGGCATACAGCTGTGCAAAGAGAAGAGGAAGCAGAAGAGGAACCACTGCCAAATATCCCAAGTCAGCCGAAAATTCTACACACAGCCTAGAAAACCTCTAAAACGGCACTTCAGACCTTCCCCAACTCAGAATAAGTAAGAGCAAACCCATCCCTGGCTCCCTCTGCTCCTGGAGAAAGCTCTGCTGAACTATAAAACCCAAGTGACATTTCATAACAAATCCAGCTCTGCACTGGTCAGGCTGGGTTTTTCCAGAGGAGTCAAAAGTCAAAAGTTCTCTGTGCGGGTGCTACCAACCACCACATACACAACCATCTTCCCCCAGCATGTCCCGTGACTCCAGGGGTCACTTCCAGTTCTCCCAACATGGTTTATCTCACACACACACCCCAGAAGAACCCAAGGTGAGCTGCAACCAAGAGCAGAACCAGGGCTAAGTCATCTCTTTCCACAAGTCCCCATAGTGCTTCCCAGCAGCACAGGAACCCCCCTTGCAGTTTGCAAAGCCCACCCCTGCTTGACTACTGTTTCTTGCAGAAAACACGTAGGCTGACCCAAAACGCAGCTCCCAGTATCTCCAGATGAGTTGGAAGTGCAAGCTGCATACGGCACATAGCAGTCAAGAACAGCCTGTCAAAACGAGACCGTTGCCTAAAGAAACCAGTTACAAAACCAAACACCCATCAGGGAGGAGACGCACACCGCAGCCAAGAGATGTCAAACCATTAATTGCTGCCCAATCCATAGGGAAGCTGGGGCTTCCCCACGGTGCTCTGCATATGCACGGCACACATCATCATCCAGTTCTTCAGCAAGGACATGGGGAAGCTAGCAAAAGGTGAGTTAGGGAGGGGTTTTTCCTCACTCATCTTCATGACAGCCACAGCCAGAGGATGCACCGGGGACAAGGACACCGAGGTCACTTGGTGGAAGCTGTGCAGGGAAACTGCAAAGACTGCAGCCTGCTACCTAATAAAGCCAGAAGAGCAGGCTCAGACCTTGGTGATCAGGGCATAATTTCTATTTATGTCACATTTTGGGCAGCCCTACAATAGCCTCAATATACTCAGCCACTAAGTCACTGGTATGCAAACACATCAACAATTTGTCTCACTGGATGTTCCTTTCCTCTCGCTAACGTGGAGTTGGAAGCCTCATCAGTCCACTGTCACCTCAAATAGCTCATGGGATTCTTACTGTAGAGAAATTTGTGCCCTCAGCATTAATAGCATCACAATGCCTCAGAGTTTCGTTGCTCTGGCTGTATCCAAACACCAGCAAGCAAACTCGAAGCAGTAACATGTCACACCTACACATTTTAATCCCTCTTCTCCCTTTGTAGGTGTAAATGTTTATGAATTTTTAAATAAGTCCTGAAGTATGCAATGCTTCAAAACCACCATTACCCTAGCACTAACTCCCTCAGAGCCCATGAGCTCTCTCCCATCCTCACCCTTCCAGCCCTCTGACCACAGGGTGCCCAGATGAGGTTTCTGGTGAGTGTTTTCAAGGATACAGGAGAGAAATTTGGACACAGTCATGCTATAGAAGCACTTTTTATTAGTGCATCACTAAAAGCCTTGTAATGGGAACTGCCATCGTTGCCATGTGGAAAACTAGAAACCTGACACAGAGAAGGGCCCTGGTAAAAAGAAAAAATGGCAGATTCAAAGTAGAAAATTAAAGTTTACCAGTTCTTCCTCTAAACCCCACTCTTCTGCATGCAGAGATCTGTAAAGCCCAGCATTCCAGATAAACAACCCAGCAGATCATTGCTGCCATCAACCAAAAAAAAAATCATCTGAGCTGTTGCAAAGCCTGACATGCACAAAACATACCACTTGTGCCTTGGCTCCTTGGAGCCCTGATAGAAGTGAGAATGGGTCAACTAAGGCAGGCCCAGAATCATCATCTTCAAACAGCCTCAAATCAGTTTGATTCAGCAATGTGTTAAGGGCACCAAGAATTACGGACCTGTGAAGCCCATCATGCAATATTGCTTGTTGCTCTGGGCCACCAAAACTTTGGGAAAAAAAAAAAAATCACTTGAAATATAAAGGTTTTGAACAAGCTGACTCATCACCTTAGCTACTAGAGGAGGAGGAGGAGGTTTGCCAGCTTTGTGCAGATCTGGAACCAGGAAGGAGCAACCTACTGCAAGGGCTGATGCCGGGAAGGCCTCGTACGCCTTAGCTGGGAAAGACGGGTGCACACACAGAGGAAATCGAGCAGCTGTGTCGCACCATTTCTAATGGGGAAGTGGATCTCGTCTGACTGAAGCAAGTAGAGACACGCAAACCAGAGTGCTGAGGCATATGGATGCTCAACCAGCTCTGCAGATTCACAAAGGTATCAGAGGCTGGTTCAGGGCAGGAGACATCATCCTTCAGCCAAAGGGGACCTGAAAGCACAGAATCACTTCTGCAGCTTCTCACTCTCTGGTTGGGTAACACGGGAACCTGATTGATAGAAATTCCTGTATCGGGGAATGTACAGGGAAAACGGGCAACCTCTCCTCTCTGAGGGGAAATGGCGGCCATCCTTGTGCCCAGAATCACCGCAGCCCCCCTTCACTCACTCCTCAAGTACTTGTGTGACAACAGCGCTCCATCAATAATGAGAAATAATGGATTTTTTGTTCTCCTGTCTTTTGGGCACAAGGTATCTCCTGAAGAGTCACCTTGGTGCGATTATGCCCTCCAGACGATGTGCAGCCCGGACACCCCTCACACCCGCAGGCCCGGCATCGATACGGGGCAATCCAGGACTTTGGGGTGCCCACACCACCAGAGGTTGGGTGAGGAGAACCCAGGCACTGCCCTCACGCGTCCTGCAGCCCAGGCCCTACGCGGCTCCTCCTCCGCCGCCATCTTGGGAAGGCGGGGAGCGAGGCGCCATCTTTAGCGTGGCAGAAGGGGAAAGCGGGAGGCGCCATCTTGCGTGTGGCGAGGAACCCGCGGCGGGAAGCTCCCCGGCGGCTCACAGACAGACCAGACAGAAGTGACTGAAAAGAATTCGTTGTTTTAAACACAGAAAACCCTCATCTTCCAGCCTCGGGACGTCTGTGTGTGTGGCCAGACTGGCCCTGCCCAACAACAGCACACCTCAGACTGGGTGAGCTGAGCACAAAGCACGGCTGCAAGGGGTGTCACGGGCTCTGCGTGCTGTAGCCCATACTGGCTGGGCATCCATCATGCTGGTGGTGAACCCCAGTAAGGGACTGGGCTGCAGCTACCACCACCTAAATGCATATTCCACCTGAGGTAGCCATCGCCTCACAGTTCCCTTTGCTGCTCACCTAGGAGGAGAGAGAAAAAAGGAGAGAAATCAAGGGAAGGGAAACCCAGCACCAAATCCACTCCAGCACAGCTTCTGTGGGCACTCAGTGTTTTCGCACCACCCCGGGCAGACCAGGAGCAGGGAGGCTGCCTTTCCCCAGTGAGAGACCCCAGCCTGGAGGGCACAGCATCCATCTCACCTGGGTCCTTCCAGCACAGCCTGCAGCGATTTCCTCAGAGCTGCCTTGCTGTGATCCAGAGCCGCAGCCAGACAGCTCCGGTGGCCTGGGGTGACCTGGGATGGAGAGAGGCAAGGTGCCTGGAGAGCTGCACTGCCAGGAGCCCACCCGAGACCCCTGCGCCAGGTCGTGGGTCACCAGCTGATCTGCAGGACCCAAGCCGGCTCATGCTCACCTGGCTTTGGTAAGTGGTGAGCACAGCCATCACCAGCTTGGCATAATTCTGTGACATGGCAAAGGCTGGGGCGTGCCGGCACAGAGTCAGGACCAAGAGATCAAAGAGCTCAGGGGGAATCACCTCCTAGAAGAGTGCCACAAGCAGGGAGGAGAGCTGGATCTGGCTCCAGCACTGCTGGAGCTGGCAAGGAAACCCAGGAGACAAGGGGGGAGTCCCCTCACCTGACGCCCCAGCACGGCCTGCACTACTGGCAGGAGCTTCTCCGACAAAGGCACCTCCAGGACTTGGCTGCAAAGGTCAGTGAAGAGATGCGATGCTCACACAGCCTCACTGCTGCTCCTGAGCCAGCTGGACCCATCGAGGCAGGTGTGAGGGCAGAAGCAGAGCTGCCACCCCTGTAGCCTTGTTAATCTTTTACCTTAGCACCAGTATCACAGAGTCTGGCTCCAGGCACTCCTCCACGAGCTCACACACCAGCTTGGTCTGCTCAGCACCTGCAAGGCCGAAGCAAATGCAGAAGAGCCTCCAGAGGCTGCCAAATCCATGGGCACATGCCTGAACCTTCCTGGCACCCCTTCACACAGGGATATATCCCTGTCAGGACACCCAGAAACCAGGGAGTGTCCCCTTCTACTGTTGAGGATAATCCAGCTTCCTCTGCACATCTGCAGCAAGGGTTTAATCAGCACCAGTCCCTAGGAAAAGGGGATACTACTGTGGCAGTGATTCATGCAGGACCCTCTCCTTGTGCCAGCAGGGCCGCCCTGGGGCAGTTTTGGCCCTAGCATTAGGAGCTGTCAGGAATCCTCAAGCCCATGGAGGAATGGCAGATATTCTTTGTGAGAGCTCAAGCTGGAAGGAAGCTTGGCCACCCTTCTCCATCTCCAGCATCTGTAAACCCATCTCCCACCCTCACTCCCAAGCATTCACCTGCCTGGACAAGACCACCACCATCCCTCCACGGTTCCCAACACACATTCTGGGTGACAAAATTCCCCAAGCCCCTCTCCAGCTCCCAGAACAAGCCATGCCCTCCTTCGAGCCGACCGCACCTTCCCCCGGCTCCCGCATGACTGCGGCCAACAGGACGCGGCAGAAGGGCTGGGAATACTTGGAGCAAAACGAAGCGAGGGCAGCCATGAGGTGGCGGGAGGGCGGCCGGGCGAGGGACAGGACCTGCGACAGAAGAGGCAGGAGATGGGGGATGGTGGCGAGGGAAACGGGGTGCAGGAAACCTCTGCCCTCACACTTACTCGCCTGAGAAAGAGCTGCTCTGCCAGGACGGCCGCGCTGGTGTAGCTGAGGTCGGGGGTGAGAGCCAGCAGCCAGCTGCAGAAACGCCCCAGCAGCTGCTCCGGGCACGTGGAGAGCTGGAGGAAGGAGCACAGCCCCTCGAGCTGGGGATGGCAGAGGGGACAGGGACATGAGGGACAGCAGCAGGCCCCTCCGCGGCACCGGCGAGGATGCTGAGGCTCACCTGGCTGGGAGAGCACTTGTTCAGGATGTGCAGCTCGGGTGGGATGCTCAGCGCCGAGTGCTGCAGGAAACACGCTGTTACACACCAAATAAAGCAACCCACGAAACACAGCGAGGGTCTCTCCCTACCACCCCCGCTTCGGGCAGCGCTGACCCTGCAGAGACCCATCACAGAGCGGATCCCCGCAAGCTGGAGGCAGGTTCCCGAGCCCAAGGAGGTGGCAGCGGGACTTTACAACCCCCTCTGGTCATCCCTGCGAAACCCACTTCCTCTCCCATCCCCTCCAGGCCCTGGCACAAGCCCGTTCAGACCGTCAGCTCCAGCAGAGCGACGGGAGCAGCCACTTACGCTGGGCTCCTTCTGCAGCAGCATTTTCAGCCTCGGTCCATGCACCTGCGGAAAACATGAAGGCACGGAAACCCAACCGCAAAGGGCCCCCGGCTGCGCAGGGAGAGCAATCCCGGCTGGGTACCTGGAGGAAGGACTGGACCTCTGCTGCCAGCTCCGCCTGGGAAGTCTCCCTGAGCTCCTCGGCCGCATCCTGTGGAGCACTTTCCAGAGCAGTTCCGGCCGGGCTCTGAGTGGATCTGCCCCCCGAAGTCTCCACAGGCACCTCCTCTTCCACCCCTGCTGTATCCCCATGCTCCTGTGTTCCCGGGGGGTCAAATGCCGCCTCCTCCAGCAGCGGGCTTCTCCCCTCTCGCTCCTCATCTGATTCCAGGCTCTCTTCCGACACTTTCTTGCGCTTCCCACCCTGGGGCACAGCGTCAGCCGCAGCCCCACGCCGCTCGCCCAAACCCCACAT
>NW_010238754.1:0-688 GCF_000690775.1 Eurypyga helias | reverse complement strand
CAAGCCCCCCAGCTGCTGCTGGCACGCGGCAGACATGGGCACGGGAGCCGGGGAGTGCCCCTCTCTCATCAGTCCCTGCCGGAGCAGATCCCCCAGCATCCGCATCCAGGCATCCGGGTGGGAACACTGCTCCGTGGCCTGGAGCAGCCGGCTGAGGCAGCCCTCCGGGATCGCGGCCTGCACCACGAGGAGCAGCGAGAAGAGGTTTCTCTGGCACACGACGGGGAGCAGCAGCAGACGCGGGTGGCGGCTGGAAGAGGGGGGAAAGGGAGAGGTGACGTGTCAGAGCAGAGCCCCGAGTCCTCACTGCCAACCTGCCCTGCGGAGCAGGGAAGCGAGAGGAGGCAGAAGACGCCTTCGCCAGCTCCTGTGGACACAGGACACCGAGTTTAGGCAAGACGGCCAACTCACACAGCCAGGGCCCCCTCCGGCCCCTCCAGCGCGGGCTCCTGGGCACACAGGGCTGCGGTGAGGCTCTGCCAAGGAAACGCCTGCCCCGGTCCCTCGAGGGCTTCGACCCGCTGCAGCATCCGGAGGGCGGCCAGCGTCCCGGAGGGGCCAGAGGCCAGCGCGTGGAGCAGGAGGCGGCACGGCTTATCCAAGCTTTGGAGCCAGGGCAGGTCAGGGGGCTCCATGGCTGCTGGGGGGGCTTCACAGCTGCCTGCAAGGCAATCAGATCGAGCCTGGC
>NW_010238753.1:0-995 GCF_000690775.1 Eurypyga helias | reverse complement strand
CTGGCTGGAGTTAAACCACAACATCAGTGTAAAAGGAATGCTCCAAGAACACTTGGCTGCAAGATTTAAGAGAGGTAACTGGGTAGAACCTAGAGATCTGTTTCTAAGTTGCACTGTTTAAAATGCTAATGGTGACACATCCACAGACTAATACTGTAGTATCTGGGCACAGCTAACATTATTTGCAAACATCTTCAGTAAATTCCAAGCAATTCAGATCAGGTGGTTAGAAAAAAAAAATATTATTTTATACAGAGTAAAAGAAAAAAAAAAACTAAAATCTAGAATAAAAATTCTACCCACAAAGAATTCAAAGGAACAAGAAAATTACTTTTGAAAGAAATTCCAGCTCCAAATGACAAAACCTCAGAAAATTGGAACCAGAATATGGATCATTCTTTGGGGGCAAAAAATCCCCCAAAACTAAAAACCCAAACAAAACCCTACATTACGCCTTGAAAAACTCTACATTTTGAAACTGTAGTAACAGTTTCCTATACTTTTCTTGCAATACCATTTGCATTAAAAAGAATCATTAAAAAGAACATTACTCACCCAACTTGGAAAATCAGACCAAGTTGGAACTCGTTGACAGAGGTCACGAAGAATACGTATGATAACCACACAGGACTACAGACCATTAGCTCTAGCCTTGAGAGCAATACAAAAATCAAATTAATTAATCCCAGCACCTACAACAAATAGGACTTATTGAAAGACTAAAACACCACTGTTCAATGGAAGCTCAGATACAAGACTGAAATGAATCATTCTACAACTTTATTCCATGAGATGCCACTTACAGCAGTATTTTATAGAGTTAGTAATTTAAGGTGGTAGAATTCAAATTACACAGGTTATACAAGAATAATATCTCTTGATCCTCTGTACACTTTGTCCTATGTTCACTTGTAACAATAGATACAGTATCCTTCCATATTAGAAATAAAAAAATGAAGTAAAGTTCTAGGAAATAGGTATAGAGACTGAAAGGT
>NW_010238752.1:6866-14101 GCF_000690775.1 Eurypyga helias | reverse complement strand
ATCAACCAGTACCCCCAGTCCCCAAGTCAGTCGCCCCTCCACCAGGGAAAACTATTCCCGGTACAAATGGCCTGAAGCCGTGACACCTCATCAGCGCGAGGCGTGTGCAGTGCCCTGCGTAACATTCCACCCTGCTTCTGCACGTTTCTTTTAACGCTTCATGACATCATCAACCCAATCTTATTGATCTGCACCAGTGCTCACCAGCAGAAAAGCAGAAGACAAGGCTAATAAATTTGCAGGCTCCGGGTCAAATGTCAGTTGCAAAAGACACTGACAGTCTGGGAACAAAAAAACCCCTTGCAGTCACAGACTAACACTTCCTATTCCCATTTTTATTTGGAACGAAACCAAGACGATGCTATATTTGACGGAAACAGAAGCATTTTGAAATGTGAATTTTGGACAATTAAATTGCTTATGAACAGTGAAAGCGCAGGAAAGCAAAAGCAAATCATTTCATCTCATTATTTTGGGAACAGAAACCAAACTCCACTAAAAAGGAGAAAAGAAAAAAAAAAAAGCAGCAGAAGCTGGCAGAATCAGTGACAACCAATCACCTGCGGTTTTCATCCAGCACATCCAAGACCTGCTGGTAAGCCCTACGAGTGGAAGACTGGATGAACGACAAAATGCCACGAGCAGAGTAAAGATTAGTTCCATCTTCAGGTAACATACTGGGAGGACAGACACGAGCCTGTTGCAGTGACGGTGTCACGCTGTTCGTACAAGCATAGTAAATGGAGAGAGAAATACTACAGTCAGATTTTAGATGAAAAACCAGCCTTTTCAGACAGACCCCACTCCAAAATGCTTATTGCTTGTTCTTGGTTTACCCTTCTCCCACCACTCTAAGGTAACACTCCCAAATTCTAGTAGCATAGGGATCACCAGCTGCGTTTAAATGTTCTTCAGGAACAAACACAAGCACAGCTTTGATCTGGTATACATGTCAGTTTTAGACAGTCCTTGTCCAGCTAAATCTGCCCCTGCTGAAATCAGCATTCAAGTCCTCACTGACATCAATGAGAAAACTGTTTTTACAGGGATTTTGAAAAAATCCTACCCGTAATCTATTTTCAAAATACAAGCTTTTTTAATCAGAAGAATCTCACACAGAATCTCTACAACACAAATTTTTCTTCAAGCTGTGACTAAAGACCAAGATAGTATTTCCATTTGTCTGTGAACAAAGTTTAGCGGCAACTGCAAGAAATTCCCCCAAAAAGCACAGAATTCACATCCCAGTGACAACAAATTACACGATCTGAGTTTTTGACTATGACGCCAAAAGAGTAACAACATACACAGGACTGAAATCCAAACACGACCACTTGGATTATACAAACCTCATCCCTATCAGACAGGAATTCATTTTGATAAGCTGCCTTGGATTTGCTCGTGTCTTTTTTACATTCCTCCTGACTTCATCCACATCATCCTTCACACATCAACATTTTTTGTTGATTTTTTTCTTAGGTCAGGACACTTTTAATTAAAGGTGAGATGCCTTTTTAATAGGAGGTAACTTCTGTTAACTCAACTGTACATATTAACACAAAGGCAAAACAAAGCGGGAGTCACTGTAGCCTCTAAATCTTGGGATAGTTTTTACTCCAACATTAGCATCCATAATTCAATATATTTCCTTTGATCTTGCCACTTGTACTTTGCTCAACAGTTTTTGGAGTTCAAAGCCAATTTTCCCACTTTCGGCATTATTAAGAAATTAAGCAAAGCATTAGTGGCTGAGTGCTTGGAAGCTGGTTTGATATGTGGATAATCTCTAGACGGGTCATCATTCTGTGGATACTCTGACTAGAGTCGTTCTGCAACTGGCTGGCACCAAGACCACAAAGCTGAGTAAGAGGGAAAATTCACATCAAAAAGACAGGGATGCCACTGCACCCACGGAGGAGTTCAGCCATCCGGGCCTTCAAGAAACACACCAAGACAGCAGCGGCTGGTGCTTGCCTGGCACTGGTCATTACTTAGTGCCTAAACTGCAGGTATCTTTTCATGCTGCTGCAGACGAGAAAGCAAAAAGGAAGAGGCGTTAATAAACAGCTACTTCACTTCTTTACAGCTTTCATCATCCTCCAAGACTGCTAGAATCCACCTTTCTTTTGTATTTATGAGGATTTCTACTTTGCAGTCAATGGCAGCGGTCACACCCACCCATTTGACTCTTGCGTCGCATTGGAAATGCCAATATTCACTAGACAAATATCAAGAAGCAGGGACAGGTAGGGAAATACTGCCACTAAAGTGAATTTTTGAGAATTTCTACTCCTTTGTGGATTTGCTGGCTTGAGAAAAACAAGGGAAGAGCTGAAGGCTTGAACTCATAGCTTGTTTTACAGTAAAAGTAATTTTTCTTGTTCATCGCTTAAGAGATTTACAGAATAGGCTGAATGCCACTAAAAAAGGGAACAAGCAGCATTCAGACATACTGCAAACTGGAAAATGCCGTGGAATCGCTGTTGCCCAGAATGGTATTACTGTAAATGCCACAGAAATGTTATTTGCAGCTGAACCCTTCTGTAGGGACTGAAAACAACCCCAAAAAGCTATTTAACTGAAAGCGCACACATCCCCTCTGAGAAAGTTAACATGTGCTGATTAACTGGAATGTGTACATAATAAGGAAAAAACAAGGTGGACTTCTGAACTAGATAATTCCTAACCCCATGGGCTAGTCCCTGGACTACTTTATGCTCACTGTTTTATAGGTGGCTTGTAAGAAAAGGCAGCTTCAAGTTATTACTGAATTGATTTTGAGACGTTCTTTAATTCTTACGTAAGAGAACATTTTGTTTCCTAAATAATTTAATTATTTAAGAGAGTATTTCAACTATTTGCTCCTGAATATCAGCTAAACTGTACAGCTACCTGAAGTTACTCTCATTTTTCCACAAAGGCTATTGCAAATTTTAATATTCTTCCAAAGTGTGTGGTTGGAGAAGGACCTCACTCCCCCTTTCTGTCTGAAAGTGAGAATAACTCTAGGAAGGACGCCGCTGTCAGGAGTCCAGCCTCTCTTTTAGCACTCCCTGGTTACAAACACCAGTCAGTTCCGGAGCCTGAACCGAAACAGACCACACAGAATTGCCGGAATTACTATGGAAGAGCACAGTAACGTTCTCTGTGCAGAGTTTTTAAAAACTCTAAGCAGAGTTTTTAGCTTAGCGGTAATCTCCCCTAAACCTGGCCAAAACAGTTGTGATATACACAGGGTTGAATTCAGAGATTTCTCTGACATCCAGGTCTGGAAATGTCAAATGAAAGGTAAACAGATTTAACTAATGGAGGTTATTTGGAACTCAAGCACATGGACAGACTGCATTCTCATTAAGGACATGCACACCATCACCTTTTCCCCAGTGACTCGCATGAAGAACAGAATTTCTCAAACTGTGACACTGAACTCTCCAGAGAGAGATGTTTTTCTGAGGGAAAGGTTGGAGCAGAACTAAAAATTAAACACTGTCCCCTTTTCCACGCTCTCTTGGTGGTTTGCCGACTTCCGATGCAGAAGTGGAACCCCTGCATTCGACGCTGGCTGGCAGTGGCCAATGAAAAGCTTTGTTTCTCTGGCTCTTCAAAACCAGCCCAAGAGCAAAAAAATCACACTAAAGCCTCTGTGCAATTTAATTTTTTTTTATGACTCGGTTCTTAGTCAAAGCCGTCCCTTTCCTTTTGCTGCCAGGTATTCTTCCCTGTGTCCTTTACAGAGTGAAATGATGTGGCAAAGTTTGAGAAACCCTGAAGCAAAATTAGAAATCACAAATTCAGTGTAGCAAAGGATGTTTCGAATTTTATACTCTAAACTACAGATATTTAGTCAGAAAATTAGTATTTCAGAGAGCTACATAATTAAACACACTCTTGATTTTCATATACCAGGTAACATTTAGGCTTACGTGCATTCCTTAGTCGAAAGAGGTGACTGGAACCGTGGCATTTTATTTCTTGGGACAGTATCTGATCTGTGCCACCTTGAATAACAATTGTAATTTCTTAAGTAAGCATCCTTATAAACAGAGGGACTGTAATTTAAAGAGCTGTCATTATTGCTGTGCAGACAGTTATTGTACAAGCAGGTGCCTACTTCTCAGCCTCAGTTTTCTAAAAGCATTTGAGAATTACTGTCTTTAGTGAAGCTCAACTCCTGAAAAATTCTCAGAACTGTCTCTGCAACTGGATGACGAGAAGAGAAAAGCAACAGAGAAGAAACAACTGTTTGTACCGTGAAGAGAACACCGTGATAGGGAGCCCAGCCAACTCTCTCACTTCAAATCTGACGGTCTACTTCAGAATATTTAATTTTGTCACTTTGTAGGTCAAGCCCTAGAATTTTGTGCAGTACATCTGCACGTTTTGTCCCAGGAGGGCAATAGTGTCCCAGATTAAAACTTGATTATTACAGTCTTGTTTAGAAAACAAAGGTTTTAAAAGGCAGTGTTCCACACGCCTTTCAATGGGGACCTCATCGCAGACATAACACTCTACTGGGATGCCATCGCGACATTGACTCCAGGAGGTAAGAGAAACAAGTAGCATTTTTTGGATAGGGATTAAATATTTGAAGTAAAACACGGACTCTCTTTCCCATTTGGAGATGTGAACCCGCACAACCAGACTCCCACAAGCACAGGAAAAGAAGAGCTGAACTTTGTCAGGTTAGAGTGCCATAGCATTTGTTACTGCTGAACTAAACTCCTTAGACAAGGTGTGGACTTCAAACTCAAGCCAGTTTTGATGAAGCAGCAACGTATCATTACAGTAATTAGAATAAAAATCATTTTTTCAGCCAACAAGACTGGCAATAAGAACTTTAGGAGCAGCTGGTTTCTCGTGGTTTTGTACCACGGGAAAAAAAAAAAAAGAGTATTTCTAGATGGTAAAGAAGTTTCAGTGTGATGTGAATGATGTAACAGGTGGATAATTGTGCAAAGAATTCATTTTTAGTAGAATGTATCTGCTTAAACGGTCCAAGCTAAACTTAGAAGAGGTGCATCACGTTTACCACGAACCTCTCCTAGAGAGGGTGGTCCACGAGCCAGGCGATACCCCGTACCGTCTGAGGCAGCACAATCTGCACCAAGAGGGCTGGTTTGCCTGCACCTTGAGCCATAGGGTAACACTTCCACAGGGGCAGCTCCTCTAAGTAGCTACCACAGCGAAACCAGAACGCCCCATTATCAATTTTGTTTGTAGAATTGCTATTTCTGGATTTATTTAAACGGAACTTGCAATTTTTTTCTTTTGCGGCGTACCGTGTAGGTTCTGCGGGCCTAAACTGTGAGGAAGCGAGGGCTGAGAGACACCTTTTCCACCAAGTACAAGGGGCTCGGCTTTCCTCCATCTGTGAGCGCCACACAAGTTCCACCCCGCGCACATGGATTCACAGAACGTTCCCCTGAGAGCTGGCCAGGTACACAGCCACATTCTCCACCTGGAGACGGACGAGACCTGGATGAGGGAAAAATGCCAGACTCAGCACTGCCGAGTCCCACAGCACGTTCAAAGCGATTTCTGGTTTCGGATCACACTGAGTCGGAGGCAGCAACGATGACAGAAAAAGAAGCAACTTCTAGGAATCTCAGCGATTTCAAAGCAGATGATCTGCACGCCAGGCAGAGCATAACTTGGGAGGACAAGAGACAGAAGTTCTACTCAAGTGCGTTATCTGCAGGTCAGCCAGCTTGGAATGCCGCAGTGAAGGCAGCTAGCTTCTTCCCCATGGGCAGCAGCGAGAGCAGACAGAGCAGGCTCAGTATCAGCCAGCTGCTATCTTCCACACAAATGGAAGAGAAGGGATCCTGGATCAATCTAACTGCTGCTAGGGGATTAATAAACTCGGACAGCAAATAATATTCAGAGCATCACGAACCCGTAGTTCCATACACAGCGATGGAGCAAAGCATACAGGTTGAGTTTTACAGGTTTAGGATTTTCAGATTCAAGAAGCCCAGCATTGGTGATGAAGCTGACAGCATCTGGATCCATCTTGTCAGAGCTGATCTTGCCAGTTTCCCAGACGGCGGGCTGGGCAGACACAGCCCAAAACTCTGGGAAGACTAAACCAATCCGTGGAACAAGGATAGAGTGATTTCAAGAAATCACAAGAATTCATATACCATCTGTTTTTTCCTTTAAGCGCAACACGTCAAAGACCGGCAAAGCAGAGCTGGTAACATCCAAGGAGTGAACTTTTCCACAGGCAGCTTCCCTCACACTAAGGCCACCTATTCCAGCACGTATCATGTGCAGACCCTCAGGCGGGTAGGCGAGGGCCATTCCTGCACTGAAATTCTAGTGTGTTCAGTCCAACAGGACATAACTGGATGACCGATACCGCAGGGAATTCGGGCGCTTGGTGGGCTGCTAGAACGTCTGGAGACTGAGCTGATCAGGAGCTTAGGGATGGGAATCTCCTTTTGCCAGCTCAGTGAATATGTGACTCAGCAGACTTGAGTCCCGAGACATGAGCAATCTGTAAGCTCATATGAACCACAAGCCTGATGCAGTAAGAGAAGGAAGATATGCAACAATATTTCCATGAACATCTCGTGGAAGAGGAGAATTATAACGTGTCTGAAACACACATCATACTTCACCAGTTTTGGACTCACCAACAGGTAGATGGTACCTCCTAGTGCCACTGCCGTAAATAAAAGAAAACAGCCATTTCTAGGACATAATTCACTTGATCTAGTTTAGACCAAAAATAGGTAGACCCTAAGTAGGTCAAGTACTTATTTCCCTCTAGTTACTGAAAATTAAGTTAATGGTGATTTAGCAGTAGTGTTATCCAGTCTATATTGGGACAGATGAATCACATCTTTTAGGTCTTAAATCTAAGATCCTTTCAACAAGGGCAAATATTCTTTATGGCAGCTCTATCAGGAATCTTTTATATATGAGCTTTAAGTGTCGTATTGCAAAAACAGTTATTGCCAGGTAGAAAGAGACTGTCACTCAGAATAAACCATGATTAATCAAAGACTATCATATCTAATAAAAACATACAGACCTGTATGTCTTCAGAAACCACCAGAAGGATTTCTACCTCGGATGGTATCAATAGTTGACGTTGCCAATTCTAAATGCTACTTGCCATTTTGGTCTCGAAAGGTTATGATACATACTCACAGATTCCAGCACATTAAGCACATTGACAGCAGAGAAAAATTACTTATTCCAATATTTATGAGAAATACACACATTCC
>NW_010238752.1:0-6842 GCF_000690775.1 Eurypyga helias | reverse complement strand
AAAGAGCTGGGAACATTTTGATGCACAAAGAACTCCATTTCCTAAAAATTCAGGGGGGGGGAAAAAATTATACTAACTCAGAAACTGAAAAATCTGCTAAAGTAAAAATCCACAATAACTGGTGAAACCAACTGTGAGCCCACAAACACTCCCACCCACCCACTGCACAAAAATACTCCAGAGTCACCTCACTACACAAAAAGCATAGAAATGAAGAAAAAAGCTGGCCTTACAGTATTTCAAATGATGTACTTGCCACAACATACAAAGGAGCAAAGGAAATTGGCATCAGAGCTGCAGTTGTGTCCCTGACCCCCGCTGCTCTACTCACATGGAATCATTTCGGGCCAACTGGCCATTCTGTCGAGTGGCGTTTTCGCTCATGGAACGTTCTCTCTTCAGTCTTCCCACCGAGCGGACCTGGGCAAAAGGGGAGAGAGAGGGAGATAGAAGACGGAATTCCAGGAGACACTTAATAGTTGGCACTGGAGATTTATGAGTTCTCTCTGCCCTCAGATACAAAGGCACGTTCTCGTGGGCTTCA
The DNA here is from genome assembly GCF_000690775.1 of Eurypyga helias. Taxonomy (NCBI): domain Eukaryota; kingdom Metazoa; phylum Chordata; class Aves; order Eurypygiformes; family Eurypygidae; genus Eurypyga; species Eurypyga helias. The sequence goes on along the minus strand of NW_010238752.1, from coordinate 6,298 downwards.
CAGTGCTTAGGAGGACAACGGCTGACGACAGGATCCGATATGGTACACGTAAAACCAATGGCAAAACTTACTGCAATCCGGTCCTCTACCCTCATGATTGGATGCCAAAAGTATGAACAAAAGCAGTATCATGTTCAATAATCCTTCCTATCACCAGAGATAAAATGTATTTCCACTGCAATTTGTGAGTCTATAGAATATGCAGCTTCAGAAATGTGTTTCAGTTTTTAAGATGTCGATCGGACATCATCCACCTGGATGGCGAACTTCCACCACACCTCAAAGTTGGTTTTCAGGGTTCTGCTAGAACTCACTAATTTTATATGGCCATGAATTCCAAAGGTTGCCTATACACATTAAAAGAATCTTAGTTTGTTTTCTGATAACCTACAAATTAAAATCTTGCAGCTTTCTCTTCAATCAAAAGAATTTTTTTGTTAAAAGTATTCTGAGTAGCTCTAATAACAACCTTATTTTTGCAACTACTGTGTAAGCTTCTCAAGCATGGCAACCCCAGGTCATCTACCACAGAGCGGTTTGGGTTGGAAGGGACCTTAAAGACAATCCAGTCCCACCCCCCTGCCATGGGCAGGGACACCTTCCACTAGACCAGGTTGCTCCAAGCCTCATCCAGCCTGGCCTTGGATACTTCCAGGGATGGGGCATCAACAGCTCCTCTGGGCAACCTGTCCCAGTGCCTCACCACCCTCTCCGGGAAGAACTTCTTCCTGATATCTAATCTAAACCTCCCCACTTTCAATTTAAACCCGTTACCCCTTGTCCTGTCACTACAGGCCCTTGTAAAAGGTCCCCCCCCAGCTTCCTTGTAGCCCCTTCAGGCACTGGAAGGTGCTGTAAGGTGTCCCCGGAGCCTTCTCTTCTCCAGGCTGAACAAGCCCAACTCTCCCAGCCTGTCCCCATGGCAGAGGGGCTCCAGCCCTTCGTGGCCTCCTCTGGACTCGCTCCAACCAGTCGATATCCTTCTGATGTTGAGGGCTCCAGTTTAAATACAGAACTTCAAAGTCATATTTAGAACTACTACAATGCTAATAACTTTTTTTTATATTTCCCCAACTTAAGTTGGCACCGAGTAGATCTGCACCACAATAGAGAAATCATCGGTCATTGCACTTTCTGTAGTAGAATGCTTCTCAACGAAGGAAAAAGCAAAATAAATACTAGCCTCTTCATTTTGAGGTGTCTGCTGTGGAGGTTTCTCTAGGTCCAAAAAATCTAGTGGTTGATCACTAAGAGAAATAACACGGGGAGGAGTTTTCAATGCCAGCGGTTTGAATGGAGTAGACTGAAGGAGGTCAAGGTCTGGTGGTCTGGAGAATGGAATGTCTTCACTATTACCTGCAAGAACATCAGTTGTCAGTAGAAAGCAAGCTGTCCTGAGGGCTAATGCTAAACTTCAAAAAGACATCACAACAGTTACTTCCCCTGAGTGTGCCAAATAATTAACTATACCTTTCTTTAACAGGGCTTATATGTTAAAAACAATGGTCAAAGCTCCTGTAAAGACAACATGAATTGACACTTATTTGAGCAGTTTCCCCAGAAACGATGATCCTGAGCAATATCAACTGTTATTGCAAAGTGAGAGCAATTTTATTCTCAAGACAGGCCCATTAAAGGTGTATTTGTTCAGAAACATGGTGACTGGAGATGTCACTCTTTCAAAGCATAAAGTATATGCATGTCACATTTTGGAAACTGCAAGACCTTCAGCAGTTCCACGTCACTGTAAAGCACCTGACCTTAAATACTAAAGAAGTATTGATAGTCCACCCAATAATAGACAGAGCCTTAACATAATTAGCATTCTGATTATAATCAAGCATATTTTGCATGGCTAACATACAGTACATCCCCCAAACTTGTTATAGTTACTTTAGCTTACAGTTAATTAAGAGAAATCAGGTGTAAATCAATAGACTTTGCTCCAGAAATGGTTTAGTAAGATGAAAAGTCAGCAATTACACTATCTGTTCATAATTCATTCATTAACTGTCTCCATGACAAGCTATACCAAAACTATTCGGGAAACATTTTCAGAGTTTAAGAAATACATATTTTTGTCCATCCAGAAATGTGGGGAATTATTTAAATTGTTGCCAGTTTTAGTTTTACTGAGATGCAGCCATACCTGCCACTACAATCCGCTCTGGAACCTGCATGGTTACGCTGGCATTTGGAAATCCTTCTTGGACGCCCTTCTCAAGGTCAGCATTTTGAGGAGCTACTTTGAGTTTTTCTGGGACCCTCATGCGCTGACTGATTCCTTCGGTGTATTCCATTTCGTACTGAAGGCGATTGATCTCTGCCATCTCGGCAGCCGGCGAGGGGAACGCAGCCCCGCTCATTCTGGCAAAAGGAAAGCAAAAGCTGTAATAGCAGTACAGGAAACCAGCAGCAAGCGCGTAAAGCAAACTCTCCGTTCTCATTCCTCGGCGAGTGTTGGACGATCCCAACCGAACAGGCTTACTTAGAGGAAGAAGCCATACAGTAAGAGTCGTAGGAAGTGTAGGCACAAGGGGCTGAGAGTTGAGGGCAGTGGCAGAAGAACAAAGTGATGCTGTAGGCAACGCTCAAAGCTGCGCTGAGGGTCCTCAAATTGAGCCGTGACAACGAAACCCGAGAAATTCTGCTTGTACCATACAATTCCTGCCCTGGCTGGCAGAGAAAGAAACCAAAAACGCATTGGTAGGACCGGTAGGAAATCTATTCAGACTGCTAAGGAATCTGAAACATCGACCTGTTTTCCCACGGGTCCAGCGCGCCGGTGCTGGAGAAAACGGATGTAGTCTTACAGAACTGCACGCTGAAGTAGGGGAGCAGAAGGGCCGGGCTCGGGCAGCAGCCTTCTGCTCGCTGCCGGGCACCCACGTCTCACCCCATCTTACAAGGACAAGGTTCCTAACCGACAGCCTGTCAACTCAGCCGGAAAACCTAGTGTGTCCAAAACCCATTCCCAAACCCAAGCAATTCTGGAAACTTCTCACTGCTGAATCCTTCTGTAAATGAGAATCTTACCTCTGCAGGGAGGTACAAGATGGGCAGAGACAGAGCAAGACTTTCTGCACGCTTAGAAGGGTTTGCCAATACTTCATACACACACGTTCCTAGAAAAGGAGGGGAATTTCATATGAAGCAGAGGGGGAATTTCCTAGAAACTGGGCCAACAACGTTACTAATATGGCAATTTCTGGGAGTCAATCCAAGATGAAAACCAAGATAACTGGGGTTTTTTTGAGGTTAGGTTTAAGGTTGAGAGAAAAAGGAATCCTTAGGTCTGCACTTGGAGGTGGGCTGGAAAGGGGCTGCTGATGGAACCGTGGGCTGGAAATGGAACTCGGATGGCTGAGAGAAGCTGTTCACCAGGGCAGCGGCTAGCGGACCCTGCTGACGGCTCAGACCGAGGTTACGGTTGTGGGCTCGGCTAGGAGAGAGACGTCTTGGAGCTGCAGTTGGAGCGTGCCTGGAAAGGGACTCCCAGAGGAAAACGAGTTGCAAGGAATACTTGGTTGTGAGAAGTGTCACGTCCAGCCAGTGGCTGGGGGACCTTGTCAACAGCTCAGACTCAGAAAACTTATTTTCACGCTTAGGACTGAGAGAAATATATATTTCTACACATATACATATACAGAAAATAGGTAAATATAGTTTCCCTGGCAAAGTCACCTATGGGAAGCATAGCTTACTCCAGCAAGAAAGCTTTTAGTGGCGCTGCTTCAACCAGTTCCCTAAATGAAGTAATCTCTCTTGGCAAAAAGGGAGGGTTTCCCACTGCAACTGCGTTCTTTGACTATTTTTGGCAGCCAGGCTACGTCCGTCACCGGGCGCGTGCTTTCGTAAGCTGGACAGGCAGCACTCCGTGAGCAGAGCGCCTCAGCGCAGGCCGCGCACGCAGCAGGTACGACGGACCGCGAGCCATCCCTCCCACCCTCACTCAAAAGCAACACTTCCCAGACTTCTCAAGAAAGCTTCAAACCAGCAGTAACCTTCAGGCAACAGGAAGAAGCACACAAGGAGGGTCTGGACCGCGTAACGGGATACTGAACGCACGCACGTAGCATACTCAAGATGTCATCCACCTGGCGACCCATGCAGGGATCCTCAGTGGTATTTTCAGGACATCCTATCGAAACGGAAGCATCTCATTCCTCTCAAAGCCTCACTGCAGCACAGCAGAACTGGGCGTCAGGGCGAAGCAAGAAGGTCACTGCTCTGGGTAAACTTAGACTAAAAATAGTTACGAAGGAAGTACCTGAAGCGATGCCGCTTTAATCCATCTGTATTCATTCTTACTGGCTGTATGTATCAAGTGGAAGGGACTGGAACTACCCATTTAATTAGAAATAAACACTCTACAGGATTTCAAGAGGTGCTTAAGGAGCTCTGTCACGTCAAAATTGTTAAGATTTCACACAGGTTTTTTTGTCCCTGCCCTCTGGTCTTGCAAGACCTTGGCTACGTCAGCCAGTGATGTGACCAAAGTGCACAGTCTCCTGATATTCCCACATTCCAAAAGGTGCTTTTTTATTTCAAAACATAGGCTATGATCAGTCATCAGTAACACATTTCCAGATCCAGGGGAGTAAAAACCATGATGTCAATATAGAGACCGATTTTTAAGAACTTCGGGTACCCAGAATATTTACTGGCAGCAGCTCAAAGAACAGTTACTGCTCCCAAGACTTTCTGCTTTGGCATTGCTTTTGCATCTAAGTCTGCAGGACAGCTGCTTTCCAGCTGTAAGACAGAACACACACACTAAAGGAGAGCATTAGAACAGTCGCTTCATAAACTATTTATAAATCACCGCGTACATGTAGCTGTACTTGCCGAGGACCTAGAGGTACAATACCTCCGTGTCTTCCTACTCTTGCCTATTTCTCATCTACTTTGCATCATCGAGAGTTGTATTTTCTGTCACAGTGATTTCAATTTTTACCCCTTTCTACAAGTGTAAAACAAGAAGCTGAGATTTCAGCAACAGAAAACTTTAAATATTTAAATGGAGCTTGTTAGCAACACCCCCCGGCAACTATTTAAAGAGAACAGAAGTCAAAGTTATGTATTCTGTAACGTTCTTGTTACACAAAGCATCTTACAGAAGACATTAATAACAAATGTGGCAGAAAGAGGATTTTAAAATTGATATTTACAGAACTAAGTAGTTCTAAAGAGGCATGAGAATAGACTAAGTCTGAAAATGATGAGACAATAAAAATACAACACAAATACAGGAAAAATAAAGGACGGAGCAGCTGAAGTACAAATAAGAATCAGCTGCATTTAATAAAAAAGAGAAAGGAAGGAGAAAATCAAGACGAGGATAAGGGAAGAGAGAGCAAAAGAGAAGTCACAGAACGTGAATTATACGTGCTCAGAAAGACACAGGGGTACCTCCTTCCCGCTCTCCTAAACAGGAACAGCAAGAGAGGAGACAGGGACGAAGGAATGCGCGTAGATCTGACTGATTTTGTCGGCCTTCCGGCAATAATCGCACGCTGGCCATACCTGCGCTGCAACCAGGACTGTTAGGCACAGCGCGGATGTCCCAGTTCATCGGAGGGATGTGCAGAGGAGAACCCCTAAGAGTGCAGCTGTGCCAGCACCCAGGTCAGAGCAGGTTTCACAGCCCACAGCAAACTAACTGTGACTTCTGTTCGGCTCTGAGGTGGCTACTTCCCAGCTAGTCTGGCCAAGTAAGCTAAAAATTGCTCCTGCGGCTGGGGTCTAGTTATCCTCTGACAAGGGCAAGAGAAGAACTTAAAGCAAAGTTCAGGAGCTGTATTAGAGGACTCAAAGGACACTGTTATGGGACCCTAAAACATGCATGACCGAGGCATTCAGCACCAGAAGCTGGGAAATAAGGAAGCACTGACGGAACAGTTGGAGGGAAAGGAGAGGCAGGCGTAGGCTAAATGCCTAAAGCCGTTCTGCACCCTAATTGCACGTGCTGAACTTCTAAAATACATTATTATCCCCCTCCCTAGGCACAAGGAGGGCACGAACGAAATAACGCCCGCGGCACATCAAGGGGGCTGCGGGCTCACAAACCACTCGAGGCCGCGTTCTTTCAAGCTGCTTGTCCTCCCGCTGGGGCTTTTCACGCAAACCCGCTGCTTTAAGAAAGCGGCACTGGAAGCGTCAGGAGGGAAAAGCTGTCAGGTCTGACAAGCGCTTCTCCGCGTGCCAACGACGCGCCGTGCCGAGCGGGCGATGCCCGGGGGGGGTAGGAGGGCGCGGAGGAGAGCGGCGGAGCCCCCGGCGTGCTCCAGCGCTCCCC
>NW_010238751.1:0-6891 GCF_000690775.1 Eurypyga helias | reverse complement strand
CAAGGCCAAGGCCCAGTTGCACAGAGCTCCTTCGGAGCGGAGGTCATCTGCGCCATCACCTGAGCGCAAGTCTTGCTCACCCGTCCCGCTGCAAACCCGCAGGCCCCTGCCAAAAGGCTGTCTCGGAGCACCCAAAAGGAAGGAAGAGCTGTCGAGCGCGCCCGAACGCTTCCACGGAAGCGCGTGGGGACGGGACACGGGATGGGCCACGCGCATGCGAGCGTGTCTGGCCCTGAGCTCCGGGCACAGCAGAGACACTTCACACCTGGGGTGTCCCTTGCGTTAATCTAATTACAGTGCTGAAGTAATTACGCCCCCTCCCACTCCGAGTGGCTGTTAAGCAGCACAGTTTGTGGCCGCATTGATCAGATCACCGAAAACAAACTCAATTAAAAATTCTCCAGGAGTTCTGCTTTTGGATAAAAAAAAAAACCACCCAAACACCAAACCCAAAGCAAAACGACACGGCTCATTTTACAGTGCCCTGGTTTACAGCCCAGCTCCCAAACCCCAACGCTCTCAGCACACCACGCTCCAGAGGAAAATGCACAACAGGCCGCCAACGTGACTTCACCACCGGTGCATCCCTGCTCGGCCACACCAAGGCTGGCAGGAGGGACAAAAGCCAAGAGGGTCACGGGGCTCGGGAAACTTCAGCCAAGCCTTCCAGCCCTTTTCCAGCCGGTGGTGGTACCCGCACTTAGGGCCCGTTTAACCGTGCTGACCCCCAGCTCCTCAGCTCGTAGGAGGCTGCAATGCGGTTTATCAATCCCGGTAACTGCCGTCGCACTTGCAATGCGGGCTCACTCGGTAAGCTGGACAACCCCGGGGTCAGCAGGGCCGTAAGAGGAATCTGCTTGTGTTTACACAGACATCTTGATGATCAGGACGGTGAAACTCATTTCTTGTGGTGTTCACGGTTCTTCCGCAAGCAAATGTGTTATTTTCAAATAGTTTTTTGAGTCCCATCCCCAAATAATGCTGCTTCCCCAGCTACTTAATACGCTCGGTATTTGTTACTGGAATTGACGTGGACAGCGACCATACCGTCACACTACTTTTTTCCTTAGCAGCCAAGCATGACTCCTAAATCCGGCTTTATACGTGCTGATCTGCAACTCTGAACACAGAACCTCCTTCCTGGTACCCGCTCACCATTCCAGGAACGTTCTTCCTATCGAACCCGTTGATAAAAGCTGGTAAAATCCCAACACCAATGGGAAATGGATACGACAGAAGCAGTGCTCTTCAAAATTTGCACTCAAAATGCACATAAAACAACTCAAAATAGCAAAACAGTATGCAGGGATTGCAGAGTAGTAACACAACCAGCTACTTGAAACTGCCCTGGTCCCTGCATCGGGGGGATTTTTGCCTTTTAACGTAGGCCAGGCTTGAGCAGGCAGAATCCTACCAGGCTGATGAACCACGTTGCGACAAGCTCTTCCAGTTCAACCCTTAAAGCGTTCTCAAGTTTAAGCTATGCTCCATAAGTTATTTCAGACAGAAGTACTGGGAAGGCAGAGTAACCTAAAAAATGTTATTAATATACCCAGTAGGTTCTTCCACTCGCTGGTTTTGCAGATTCAACCACTGAAGGAAGCTTCAAGCCATTATTAGAAGTTCGGCAGCCAGTACTTTTCAATGCTGCTTCTTACTCAACCAGACTTATCCTGCAATCAAGCATGCTCAAAACACACACAAAAGAACCCCCTAAATAAATAAAACCTCCTTTTTGCAGAAAGGGATTTGGGGAGGAACTAAGGTCATAGCTGAAAGCAGAGTGGGAGACTGAAAACAAGCCACAGGAGCACAGCACACCTTTGGATAACCTCAGAATGATCTGCATGGACGCGCAGAAACCAGGATTGAGATGAAGGTGTCTCAGGTCAGAGAGTACCTGGACAATCACGTGGTGACTTGCTCTTCTGGTGGATGTGGCCACGGGCTGCCACGGCTGTCCAGGTTTGCAGGAAAAATATTCCAAATATTCCATGTACAAAGGTAACATCACAGTTTGGAATGATGTAATACACAGCCAAGGGAACAGAGGGCTTTCACTTGCCTTCCCTTCAGCAAAAGCGAGTTCCCATGAGAACGAGTCAAAGAACTGGATGCCAGCTTCCCGCTGCAGTTACAGGATTAACTGCTGTAGAAGAATGAGCGCGGCACAGACACAAGCTCTTAAATGAAAACCGGCAAATGAAACTTCACATCAGCCAAGCCTTCTGCATTAATCACTGACAGGGGCTGATTCATGAGCTGGCGAGGCAAGTCCTAGAGGCCAGAGCAGTGTTACGACCTGGAGCCTGCAGCAGTAAAATTCCCTACCAGGGAGAGGGGAAGGAAAGGAGGGAGGACCCAAAGAGATGGAGGGGCAGAGGAGTAGCCGTGCCTTGGCTGCCTGGGTAGGATTTCGGGTGGAAGCACGCTGCGGATCTTGTCCAAGCAGCGGACAATATGCCTTTCTGCATGTTCACTGGAGGAGTGCACTCCCACACTAACTGACAGAATTATTCAGGAGCAAGGAAGAGGAAAAGCAGAGCAGAACAAACTACCTTTTCCTGTGATTTCAAAGCTCTTCGCAGATCTGCAGAGTTTTGCTCAAGCCAACTATTATTAGAGTTAAGTCCCATTTGGCCAGAGCTTGCGAGAAGGGAAAAAATACCTACTTTAAAAATAACACACACACACACCCCCCAGCCTGAATAAGCGGAGAGCAGGCAGAGCGAGAAAGAAGCACACAACATGTGAAAAGAAAGCTGGCCTTATTACCAGCACACCAGTACCTCCAACACCCCTGCGCTCAGCCCAGCTCTACCGCTCCACAAGCAGCCATCCTATTTTGGTGGGCTCCATCTCCCAGAAAAGGTTAAGCACCCCAGCCCCAAACGCCGTGTTTCCACAGCAGAAACACTAATTCATCTCTTCCTCACCTACACGATACACAGATCTGCGTTGTTATTTCTGCACTGCTGTGCACAGATCCATATGCCACGCTTGTTCGCTTTCTTTTCCAATTAAAATTTCCCAGGCAATGTCGCCAAGACTTGCCACAAAATCACCTGTCAGAAGGCGGTAAGCCTGAAGGCCCTGTCTATGGGTTCAACACCTTCAAGAAGCCTCACAGGCTGTGAGCGACCCCACACAAGGAAGAAACTGCACTTCAGGGAATACAGAAACTCACCTGTCTCTTCCTTCTTACCTGTGCTCCAGGCATTTCCCTGTGACTTCAGGAGGCTATTTCCAGTGCTGCAGTCACGCCAGCAGCGCCTGCCAGAGATGCAGGGTATGCCAGAAAAGAAGCCAAAAGGGCAGAGCAACCACCTTCCTCACTCAGTTTGCACTTAGGAGAATGATTCCACGGGGTACAAAGCAACGCACATGTGCAACAACTCATCCCTGTAAACCACGTGCTGTGCACACGTTTGTTTCGGAAATCAGAAAGGCTCCCCCTTGCTGGGGGGTGGGAGGGAGACCAACAGGAATGGGACCAGATTAGGAAACTCGAAACAAGAAAGAAGGTATAAATGAAACAGCGAAATCAAACCATAACCTCCTCATCATCTTGGATGCCGAGAGCCTGCAGATGCTCTTTTGGCTTAGTCCAGGCTAAACCCTTCCTGCAGCTCTTCCTCCAAGCCATGGAGTCTCCTGCCCAGCCAAGCTTCCTCTATCTCTGCTTCTGGACCGTTTGGACACAGCAGCAATACCCAAATCTCTGTTCTTCTACAGGGAAAACCTGATGCTTTTAAATCTCGAAGAAAACTCCAACCAATTTACTCATAAATACCCAATAACCATCAAAATGTGTTTCCATAGCACCTGGGAAATGTTACAAAAATACCTAATTGCTCAGATTGCAAATACTGCCTCAACTGCAAACGTTACCTAACTTCCACAGAGCCTGTGGGCGAGAAACGCAACCACGGACGCCTCAACAACGCTGCCAAAACGCACGCTTGGTTCTCACTACTGCTGTCAGGAAACATCTGCACTGTTAAAGGATTAAAGGATTAAGAAGGAAGAAAAAAAAAATACATTGACTTCCTAATGCTATGTAATCTTAGGAACTTAGTTGTAATATTTAAAATTCTTGCTCGTCTCTCACTTAGCTAGCCAAAATGTATTTATTTAGGTGGGCAGGAAAAGTATTTCAGGTTTGCCAGAGAAGGCTCAATTCAAAAGCAAGTTACATGTAAAAATAGGTTCTTACAGTCAGGTGTTTGTTGCAGCGTGCAGAAAAAATATTTGACACTTGTTGAGAACTTTTTTTACCCTCCATGTAAATCCCCTACTTGTCCCAGCTTGGGAGAGGACTCCCAAACCTGCTGTTCACGGGCATCTGCATCCGTATGTACCTGCAGGTCACTTGCAGCTTCCTAAATGATAAATTACAGAGCAATCACAGTAATCCTTAGGCAGTTCTGGAGTATCAAAAGTTTGCCCTCCTGTGAAAGGGAAAGGGGGAGTTTAGGAGAGAGCTCACAGCTTCAGCTGCAAAAACCGTCCTGGGAACGCGGTGCCTCAGTGGCTGACTGTGGGGAGAGCCATGGCCTGCGGGGAGCAACAGCCCCCCACACAGGGGTCTGCCCGGCTCCTGCTCCCAAGCCCCTGAGGAGAAAGCAAGCCGAAACACACGGCTCAACGCTGCAACTTTTGCTGAATTCACTCCTCCACGTGGTTGGAGAGCGACTCGTTGGTACCCGAGGCAGGACCCAAGGGCTGTTGGGATGCTCGTGTGCACCCATGCCTGCCTGCCCAGTGTGTGATTCAGAGCTTCTGACTACCTCTCTTCCTAGCACGCAGGCTCCAGGGAGCTGTTCTCTCCAACTCCTACTTTTCCGGCAGATTCACAGCTTTTCTGGTGCGACTTTTGAGAGGAGACCAGATGAATCCTGTATATAGCAGCATTGCCACAGATCAGCCCACAGTTCTCATCCCTTTCTATTTCTGCCGAAACACGGGAAGGAAAAGAAGGCGGAAGGATCACTTGAAACACGGGAGGGAGAGCAAAGGGAAAGGAAGACTCCAAGGAAATTAAAAACTATCAGGAGAACGCTGCTGCAGCTCTGATTTATACTGCAATTCTGTACACGAATTTAAAGACCTCAAAAGACTAACCGCTGCAATGGCATGGGTAGTCACGGCACTAAATCCCTTTCTCCTAAACCCAGGTAATTACTGGAGCAGTTCGGAAGAAACAAGCACTCAATCAGAATTCGCTGCGCTGGAAGCAAGCAACGCAATGCAATTATGGAAGACTTGAGCTTGGCATTCCTAACGTATCCGAGGTGCAACCTACCAGCAAAATAACACCGCTAAAAAGATGTCTTTAAAGGAAGCAAATAACACTTACTACATGAGCTAAATAAAGCCTTAAAGCCTAGTTAAAAAAATAAATCTGCCTTTGGTGGCTTTAGCAGGTAACAACGGAAATACAGACCAGGATTTCAGCACAGGCAGAGATTTATGCATAGGCAACCCGAAGAAGATTTGCAATCAGTTGAAAGACAATTAAAAAAGATACCTGGCACCTACCAACCACTTAAACCCTCCGAACTGCACAAACATGAGCAGTTTGAGTTAATGAACTTAAACAATGTTGTGGAAAGCAGGACCCCAGTGAGCCCTGACTGGCTGCATTTATCAGCATCACTTCAATACCCAATGTCCATTAAAGTATTCATTTTATCCAAATTACAGATCGGGAGGATCGCTACGCAAGGGACAGTCACCCTGAAAATTCATTTCAGCCTCAGTACAAAGGGACTACGTGAAACAGAGGGATGTAAGAGGACAACATGCTGGCTGAACGCTTCGCAGCAGGACTCGCTGCCTGCCTTACTGCAAAGCCCGATGGACAACAAAACCTGCACAGCTTGCTACTCGGTCTCTCCTACAATTCCACTTGATTCCAAAGCTCTTAGGAGATCCCAGAAAACCGAAGCCCAGACATGATTTGACAAAACAAAGAAAATACTGTAATGTCTGTTATTGAATACCTCGCAATAACTGATGATGGAATTGCTGAAGTACATAAACCATACCAGGGACCTATCTCAGTTCCCGAGTTCCACTGGGGCACTTCGATTTTACCTAATGCCAGCTCTGAAAAGCTACAGCGACACTGTCATGACAATGACAACACAACACAGTTGTTTTCTGCTATCACCGTGCAACTGGGCACGCTCCAGGGTCATTTTCATTGCCATAAACCGACAGTATTTAACCACGATACATTTTGCTCTTATTCAAGCCAGTCCTTCATCCAGAACAGGGTCAAATAAGGTTGGGCCCGCTCTCTGGGTGTATCTGGGGCATAAATTGAAAGCCTGGGAAAAGAAGAACACTTTATATTTAGAAATTCAGCAGTGGGGTGGGAAAAAAAGCACGTAATTGAAGACAGACAGACTAACAGCCACGTAGCTGCCGATACACAATACAGGAGCCAGCCTTGTTAAGCAGTGCTGTTACGATCCGGACTCACTGACTTGAATGAAATCACTTGCAAAAAATCTGCCTGCCAGAAAGCAGATTCTTCAAGTCAGGCATTGGCCCTTCTAGCCAACAGATATTACTATATTAAAAAAAAAATCATAATAAACTATTTCAGCTACATCTACCTACAGTAAGCTAACCTAGGGTGTTAGTAAATGGTTATTGCTATCACGTACAGCGTTAGACGTGGTTAGGACACTGAGAGACTGACTGTACATAACGGGCTCTACCTGAGCTCAGCTGGGACTGGTTCAGAGCCTCTGTAACATATGCAGAACCTGGCTTTACACTATCCATCTCCAAATCTGCATGTAATTAAGGTTAGGTGGGAAGAGGGCAGAGGGACAGACAGAAGGCAAGAGAAAGGAGAACGTTAAAACATCTCCCGGA
>NW_010238750.1:0-12681 GCF_000690775.1 Eurypyga helias | reverse complement strand
GCCCTCACTGAACTGCATTTTACCTCTCCCCACCCAGCTCTCCAGCCGGTCCAGCTCACGCTGGATGGCAGCATGGCCTGCTGGCGTGGCAGCCACTTAAGTCATGCAGTACATAATGACACAACAGAGGTGTATTTTTTTAAAAAAACTTGCATTGAATACAAATGCTAGTTCTAAAATTAACACTAACCTCTCTTGAGAGGTTTTCCTTTCAAAATCGTCTTTTTTTAGATAAATAAAAGTAGTTCTGCCTTTTATATTAGTGAGAGGTGATTTTTGTACCTGTAACAAGACAGCACAGGATCCATCAAAGTTAAGGATATGCACTGTAGTAATGGGATCTGAACCAGAGTTTCGTGCTTGAGTACTAATCCCATCAGAGTAAACCCTGATTAATCTTTCATCACTGGAACGCAGCCTCCGCTGCAGGAAGGATTGTGTTTCCTGGCACCCTTCCCATTCCCTTCAGGTCACGTCGCTCGCGGAGTATTGAACGCTGCTGAAGCCTGAATAGTTGTGAATACTGTTAGCTGATGTGGTGCCTGGATTAAGTACATGCTGTGGCTATGTGATTTACATGGAAATAGAGGGATAGATAGGGTGAATCTTACAGTTCTTTGCTCATTCTTCCCAAGAAGAGGAATTTATAATCTCTTCTACCCTATATTGTGCTTTATAACATGTTCTGTGTTTTACTAAAGAATTCTGACATCAACAGCAGACCATTTTGAACTGCAGAAAACCAGGGAAGTGTGCTCCATGGCTATAAGGGTAACTAAAGCCGTAAATAAAAGAGCTTTTGGCTGCAAATGGTGGAAGGTAGACACGGTTGCTGGCTATCCATTAGCAGGGACAGCTAAGCCTGGCTGCAGTTACTTCATATCATCGTGCTGGAGCTGCTCTCATGGGCAGATACCTTCCTTGGCTTTCGGGATGTGCAGGAGGTGCTGGTATTAGGGCTTCGTCTAGCTGAGAATTAAAAATCCTGCGATGGAAGTATGCTATCCCTCTTTGTTCTGTTACTTGATTAGTGCTGGTGAATCTGGGGGTAGTATTTGAATCTGTATTTTTCTCTTCTGAGGAAGGGGATCGTTCTTCAAACTGTGTTTGTGTAGGTGCATACTCACGGGTAGAATATGGTATTAAAAATTGAACTCAACTGGCATTCTCTTGGCATCCCCCGTCATCAAAGCATTTTTGCCCCTTTCTGTAGCGTGTGGCGAGTTATCTAGGCAGCGCACAAGCTGCAAGCCAGCATGTGTGTATGCATGCCGGAGACAGGAAACGAAGGTGCAAGATCACGGGTTTGTAGACTGCTGTGGGTGGAAGGGACCTACAAGGATCACCTAGTCCATCTGCCTTTGGTTGTGGTCTGTATTCCTGTAAGTGTGACTTCAGCTTTGAGAAAGAAAGGCTCCAACATGACGTCTGGAACACTGAAAACGGTGTGAAATGCGGGCTGTAGCGCAGGGCTCTTCGTTATGTGGCTGAATTCTTTTTCTCATGGCAAAGACATGACAGTTTAAGATAACACACTGCGCTGAGCGAGGGATGGGCAGGTGAAGGTTTGGCTCTAAAGGATTGCAAGAAAAATGGTTGCTCCTGGCGTGTTTGTTGCCTTTGCAACTGTAGGTGTGTAACCCTGATCTCGGCTCTGTAACTCGGTGAGGGGTGGAGGATGAACTTTCTAAGAGACTTTTAAATTTTCTGAAGAGGTTTTTGATAAACTGAAGTGTTATGTGCGTATGAACTAGACCTTGTGCAGAATGTTGGCCTTTTTAACGTTTGGAAAACTCAAACCTTCAGTTTTAAACAATCCACTTCAATTATCCTGTGACCAGGCACACAGCTGCCCTGTAGGTGCCTTATGATGGTCATGCAGCACAGCCACTTCATTCTTACAGACTTCTCACAGAGCAAGGAGCTTGTGTGTGCCTTTGTGTACTCCCTACCATCCTCACTAGCAAACACCAACACTCGTTTTTACCATCTGTCACTTCTAAAACATCTTTAGAATCAAAATCCCCTGAGCCTAAATATCTTTAAAGCGATACAACTGACATCTCAATCTTCTGCAGAAATGCGTGTAAAGCCCTCGCCTTCTGGAGGAGCAGTCACATAATCCAGACTAACACCAGGCAGTGATAAAATCCTTGTGTACAAGGCTGCCTTCCAGATCTGAGTCCATGTCGCTAAGAGCTTTGAATGGCTGGAGGGAGGTGCGCTCTTCTCAGAATACACCATCTGACTGAGGGAAAAGCATAGCGTCCCAGAGCGGTTTGGGTTGGAAGGGACCTTAAAGGTCATCTAGTTCCAACCCCCCTGCCATGGGCAGGGACACCTTCCATAGCCCAGGTTGCTCCAAGCCTCATCTAGCCTGGCCTTGGACATTTCCAGGGATGGGGCATCCACAGCTTCTCTGGGCAACCTGTGCCAGTGCTCCCCATCCTTATCACCCCAATAAACATCTTCTGTATCTCCAAGCTCAGGAACTGAGCAGAAGTTGTCATAGCAGGGCATTTCTGGGGAAGAAGCTTCAGCTAGGGATAATGGGAAGGCAGCGAATGAAACTGGATGTAAGGACAGGAGATTTAAATTATAACTAAAAGAAATTGTGGTTTTATTCAGATTGTAGGAGCATAAACTGATGTTAGGGGACTGCTGTTGTCTTATGTAGAGAAATGTCCGCATGCTTGCCCAACAGCACCAAAGAGGTTGTATGTTACTAGCAAAGCAAAATGATAATTACGGCATTGCTGATCTCAAACTCACTCTAAAAACTGAAGTATTGGTTTTACAGGCTCTTGTTTTAATGTACCTTATTGCCAGGCTGTTCCAGCGGCTCAAAGGCTACTTTGATTACACATGAGCTATGCTTCCCAGCTCCAAAGTGTGAATAAAAACCCCAACCCCATTATGTTCCAGGGGTCAGGAGTAAGGGGTGAAAACCTCGGTAGCAGCAGCCTGTTCGCAGAGGGCAGCACGATGCTGTCCCGGGCGGTGACGCCTAGAGGGCACTATGTACTCATGTTAAAAATGCAGTCCTGGAACGGAAAGAATTCGGTACCCTCTTTGTTTGAGGACTTCAAGTCAGTGCAGTTGATCTCTTTCTCTGTGTTCTTACAGTGTGACTTGGTTGGCAGAAGAGTGCCACCAGCGCTGTGGCTTTTCTTTGCTTGCTTTGTTACTAGTAGTCAACACCTCTTCAGATACCGAGACGTCCTTGTCTTGGAACATTAGAGTTATGCAAATCAGAGGGAAAAATCTCTTCAATAAATCTTGCCTGCTACCTCCTGCTTGAACAGTTTGACGACTTTTCATGTCGCTGCTGACAGGGTTGGTAAGGGGGGTTTAGAGCAAAGTGGTGCTTTGCCTTGGGGGTACCCTTTAATAATCTGTTTCGCGTTTCCAGTTTATTGTGTGCTCTTACGTATGCCTGAGTAGATGCATACACAGAGGTGTTTGTGTGGGAGCTGGGGAGAAAGTGTGCATCTGCTTTGGTAAAACATTTTAATCAGAGATAGGAAGAGGAGGAAATAATTGTTTTTGAATACCAAGGAAGTAATGTAGTTCAGGGTGACGTCCGCAGAATCCCAGAGTGGTTTGGGCTGAAGGGGACCTTAAACACCATCTAGTTCCACCCCCTGCCATGGGCAGGGACACCTTCCATAGCCCAGGGTGCTCCAAGCCTCATCCAGCCTGGCCTTGGCCCCTCCCAGGGATGGGGCATTCACAGCTTCTCTGGGAACCTGTCCCAGTGCTCCCACCCTCTCTGCGAAGGATTCCTTCTTGATGTCCCGTCTTAATCTTCCCACTTTCAATTTCAACCTGTTACCCCTTGTCCTGTCCCTCCCTGCCCTTGGAAAAAGCCCCCCAGTTTCCTTGTAGCCCCCCCAGGCACTGGACGGCTGCACTAAGGTCTCCCCAGAGCCTTCCCTTCTCCAGGCTGCACCCCCCAACTCTCCCAGCCTGTCCCCATGGCAGAGGGGCTCCAGCCCCCCGAGCCTCTCCCGGGCCTCCTCTGGACTCGCTCCAACCGGTCTGTATCCTTCTGATGTTGAGGGCTCCACAGCTGGACGCAGCACTCCAGGGGGGCGTCCCCAGAGCAGAGCAGAGGGGAGAATCCCCTCCCTCGCCCCCCCGGCCACACTTCTCCTGATCCAGCGCAGGATCCGGTTGGCTTTCTGGGCTGCCAGAAAGCAATACATACCTCCAAGCAAAGAGGAGGGTCAGGCTATCAGGAATGCTTGTTTTCCTACTGAATGGAAAGAAAGATTTTGCAGACAAGCAAACAGGTATTAAAGGGTGTAACCGCTGTAGGGGATATTTTAGGATATGTCACTATTCAGTAGAGAGCCATCTATTGAAGGCAAGATAAAGAGATACTCAGGGAAGTAGTATGAATGTATTATTACATGAAAACGGTGATAGAAATGGATTTGGTTTGGGTTTTGAGCCCTTAAAATCATCCCCTGGCCTTGGTTGGAGGCCGAGTTTTGGAGAAGTCTCCTGGGTATGGGAGTTGTTGAAGAGTCCTCTGTGAGTCTGGTTATCACAGCTCTTTAGTTTTACGGATGGGATGGTGCAGATACTGTCAGGTGCTCAGATGAAGATGTGGGGATAAAACTGAGAGCGCTGTGCTGAAGAGCTTTTCAGTAAATGTGTGAATCATTTAACAGGGCCATAACCCTGTTACGAGTCTACGGAACAGGCAGTAATTTATTAACGTAATATCGATTATGCTTTCTGCTTCTCATTTGCTTACTTCCAGGGAAAGCTTAATAGGTGGGCTAATTGGCACTTTTTATGAGCTAAAAAGTAATGTATTAAGCTTTATGTCCAACTGTAAATCTTCAGAAGTGGAAAGCAGCCCATGAGCTGTGCAACTGAATAAAGTTTTAACTCTGGCCATCTCACTCTGGTGTCCCTAATTTGTGGGGACCTTCTGTGCAGTTTGGTGTTTCCAGAAGGTAGGTGGGGTTGGCTGCTACACGTGAAGGAGGTCAGTGAAAATTAGGAGACTTTTAAGGTGTCAGAAATGCTGAGCTCTCCTCATGCATACTCAGTTTCCGTGATGCTCCGGGTGTGGAAGTTTGCAGGAACTAGACGCTTTCTGCAGCCCTCGCAGCCGTTAGACCGTCTCCTAGTAGCGTAAGTGCTGAGGCAGCCTCGCGTTTTCTGGATGATGCCCACCTTTAAACGTTACTGGAGAACAACGGAAATGCCTAAGGTGTTGGTACCTGACACTGTGCTCTGGCGACAAAACCGTTCTTACTGCCTTTCGCTGGCACCTATACACCTCAGCAAATGCCACTATAGGAGGAAGAGCTAGATATCATTGATTTTTCTGTTGGAAGTAATGATTTTCCACTTTCAATTATTTATACAGACCCAGTCGGGTGTTTTTCCCACAGTCAAAAAGAGATACTGAGCCAAGTTGGCTGAGGCTTGTTCAGGCAGCCTTTGCTAATTTTCCCGTAGCGGTATAGATGCGTGTCAGGCGAGAAGTGTGACGGTTTAGCAGAGCAGGGTTTTGAGCTCTTGAAGACCTTGGGTGTTGGTTTTTTGCAAACACAGCCCTGCCGAGGGTGGGGGTTGCATTTGCTGTGGTTTTCAGTAGTGTCAGACTAGTCACTTGGAAGAGACGAGACTGGGGACCTGGGGGAGCAAAAACGTCTCTGCGGGGGTAAAGGTTCTGTTAGTGTTCTGCCACTGCGGGTATTTCCCACTCCGAGCATATCGATGCCAAGCCGGGTAGTTTTCCATCTGGTAGGCCATTGACACTACTGGCTTGGGCTCCTAATAAATTAATTTTTTTTTGTTCTTCTCCCCCCTTTTGCAGCTTTATGCTATTCCCTGGTTTCTTACGATGTTTACACGTGAGTATGCATCCTTTTTCTCTGATTAAATGTTCTTGTACTTCTAAAGTATAGTTTTTCTCACTTTTTCAACTAAAGCCTTCTGAATTGCCGTGATGTGCCTATCGTTGATAGGTGGCAAGGATGTGTTGTGATTTGAGTCTCCACAGTTCCTGACACATGCTTTCTGCCCTCATTTGACAATAACTAGCATCATCTTAGCTTCCTAAGAAAGGATTATATGAAATTTGGACTGGATTGTTTTGGGCATGCAGTACTTAAGAAGGGCACAAAGCAGGCTGTTACCTGCTAGGAAAAGAATGGTTAACAAAACAAAACTCAGTCCAAACCTCACCACCTTGCCCTGCCCTCAGCCAGCTAAGGTAAGAAAAAATAACTATTGTAGGCCAAGAAGACAAGCTCTTTCATTGCTCCTTGGCACATTGTGACTCTTAGCACTAGGTTACTAGGGTAGTTGTGTCTGTATGTTAGGAACAGGAAGAGCTTTATAATTGGGTGAGCTTTCGGTGAAAGAAGGCAGAGTTAATACAGTAAGCCTAGAAAGCGATTCCAAATCTTTTCTCAAAGATGTTTGTCCCATTTCCCCCCCCCCATTTCCTGTCCACACTGGCAGCCTTTGAATTAAAAGTGGCAGGATGAAAAGAGCTGGATGTTCTTGATTTCTGAAGATCTTGACTGTAAAGCACTTGTTCTTGTCCATTCTTTTTAAACTTTAATGACAATCCCCACCTTAGGAAAGCCAAGGAGATGGTTACCTGGGCAATGAATTGCAGGAAAAGGTTTGAATTATTTAGTTGCAGGATTGCTTATTCTATGAAAGCCACCTTCAACTTTAAATATAAAACGTAGCTATTTTTAACAGGCTTTTCTCCTCTCCTTGATTCTGCCAATTTTTGCTCTATTCTGCTTATTTTCTTGTCTAATTTTAAGTATTGAGCTTATTGATTATCTCATTAGTGTCTTCATGCCATTGGACAATCTGATATGCGTGTCCCGCTGCAGACTTACACCATACCAAAAGAGAAATAAATTGCCTAATTTGTGTGTTTGAAATCTGAACACCTGCACATTTCTAAGTAGTTAATGGAAGAAGACGCTGCTGATTTCCAGCATGATTGAACTGCATATGAATATAAACCTGTTTCTAAACAGGTTGAGGTAAATCAGAAGGACATAACCCTAAGACGGGAGAGGAGAAATGTACATAGGCAACTCCTCAGGAGCCTGTGTATATGTTTTTATCAACTTGTGTGCTTTTTTTTATAGCTTTCTTTCTACTGTGCTTGTTCATCATGCAGATGTCTTTCCTTTGCACAAAATTTTTCACCTCTGGGATACGTTACTGCTTGGCAATTCCTCCTTCCCCTTCTGTATTGGAGTGGCCATACTTCAACAGCTGCGGGATCGGCTTCTGGCTAACGGATTCAATGAATGCATTCTCCTTTTCTCAGACTTGCCAGGTACAGAAAAAAACATGTCTCACTCTGTCTCCTCCCCCAGTGTGTTGCTGAAGCAAGTGTGTGATTGCACGTGAATGTATGCTGCAAATGTTACGTGTGTTTTGAAACCGTAATAGGTTTAGGCCACCTTGCTGTCGGAGTGTGTAGGACTTGCTGCAGCTCGATGGAGTTAGTAGATGTCTTTGCTGTCATCAGCAAGAATTGGGTGAGCTTATTATTGTTTCCAGGTGAGGGTTGGGGTACTTCGGTGGGAAATGTAGAATGCTCTTAAATAATTCACAAGCGGCTGTGTGTCGTTGTGCCATGTAGAGAGCCGACCCAGTTGGCAGCGATTTCCTAGTGAAAAAAATGTAGTGCAGTTCTGAACAGTGCTTTGCCACTCTGATCCTGCTACTGGCCTGTGTTCTTCTCAAAAGTAATCAAACTTTTGCTGTGGAAGGACTCAATGTAAAAGAATTAAGGAAGGCCGTGTAGCAGCCATTGGAATGGTTCTGTGTGAAATCAGTTTCCATTTGAAATGTGGAGCTTTCAAGAGACCCCTCAAAATCGGATCAGAGGCTGCCAGATGGTTGTGCAGAAGTCCTGCCATGCTCAGTGGGAGGCTGGTGACCTGTTGTCCTGGTTTAACTCCGGCCAGCAAAATAGCACGAAGCCGCTCTCACATGCGGCCGACTCGCATCTGACTAAAACCAGCACACCCATCCATACAACCTGGCGTTGCATCTTGAGAAGGCATAAATTTGCAGTTAGCCATGAAGTTTGGGTCTTATTTCTGAGCAAGTTTCTTGTGAGACAGTGGAATGCACTTGAACTGAGTAAGCCCTGTTAACTGGAAGATGTGTTTTCATCTGGGATGGACTAATATTTACATAACGCATGGAGCTAAGGCTGCTGCACCCAGAACTTACATTCTTGTATGCATTCCCTCTCGCCAACCCAGGATCTTACTAACATGACACAGGCCTTGGTTAAGAGGTGACGCTGTTTTAATTGTGTGGCCTTTTTAAGACAACTTTAACTTTTGGCTAATTATAGATTTAGTGGCTCTGATTGACCACCATGCATGCAGTTCAATAATCTGTAATTCCTTTAAACAGAACTTTCTTTTTCGTTAGAACTGACCAAGAGACTCATGTTTAGAAGAGCATTTAAGCTTAACAGCTCTGTTAACCATGACAGTCTGCACGACTGCCGAGTGTCCTGAGGTTAGCAGTAGCCTAGGCTGTGCAGCATCAGGCTGAGGCTGTTCACAGTTGCATAAATCAGCCTCTCAGAGTTCCGTGGGTTCTCACAGATTGAACTCTGATTTTTCTAAATATTATTGTCACACATCCTGTCTCTCACAGTGTCCTTGAACTTGTGTCCAGATTTCAAAATGTTGTTTTTCTGCTACCTTTCAGTTTGGTATGTACTGTGCAATCACTACTGTATTTTTCAATTTATAAGAAATGTAATTAGGCCATTCCTGATGGTGTGGGCTTTTCTGTTTTCAGTCTGTAAGCTTAGTCATCTCAAATGCCCTCATTAAATTTAACTGGCTGTCCTTACATGGTCTGAAAGGTGAGTGCTAAACTAAAAGCTTGCTTCTCTCACCCTTCCATCCTCCCCCATCTATTAGCTGTGTGTCTTGGTTAAATATAGATTCATTAATATTTAACTTATTTTTTTGCCTAAGGTCATTCCTCCCTAATTTTCTTTTCCGGGTGATTTTAAATTATATATTCCCGTTTATCTTGAACCAGCAGATCTATTGACAGCTGAAGTACTGAGGTGATGTGCAAGAAGGCATTACTTCTCATAATACATATCTGTTTATATAACTCAATCACCAAAATCTGTAGTGTTCTCATGTACCTGCTTTCTCCTGACTGTAGCTTATGGCAACTTTGCTGATACTCTGGTAGGAAACATTTTGGTAGAATTTTCACTGTTTCTTTTCAGAAACACCAGTTTCTGAGAAGTTTGGGGTTTTTTTGAATGTTGGTGGTCTGCAGTATTTTGGATGTCAACAGAGGCACAGTTTGAAGATCATGAGGTTAATCCAAAGCATATCATCAGCTGACTGCTAAGGGAAAAAAGAATGAGGATGGAAGACCAGAGTTAAATGTTACTGGTGTAGCGGAGTCTTCTGTCATCAGTGACTTCCTTGAGCACATAATTGTCATAGGCTTTGCCCTTCTGACCCGAGACATATTTCTGATTAAGAAGCACTGACTGCCTATGTTTGTCACCCCTGTCCCCAGACAGCACTTCCGCTAGTTTGGTGAAAATAAATTGTGTGCTGTGCCCGAGAATTTTCTGAAAGCAATTTACAACCAACCTTCACCTGAAACTGGGTCACCCCGAGGGAGAGATTATGTTGTTCAAAACATCTGCAATAATTTCCATCCAAAATCAATTGGTGCTCAGCAGCCTGAGACTCCACAGTTTGTAGCGCTCTCTGCACGGAAATAGCTTATCTCAGGCTGCCAGCGAAAGCCACGTGGCTTCCCAGACCGATAACGCTCTTTTACTGCAATCTTGCAACTTTGTGGAAAACTTTTTCAAGATTTCTTCTTTTTACAATAGCTATTTCTAAAAAAGTATATTTAAAGTTAAAATGCCCAACCAACCAAAACCACTACTGCTTTATTCCCAGTTCGCTGCATATATCAGTTTCAATTACTGTGTAAAGAAGTTAATGATGTGAGAAAAAGGTGGGCCACGGTGCCATTATTGATGACTTGGTGCTGAAAGCCCTTTCCAGGGCAGCCCCGAAGGCCCTTTCATGCACTGGGGGCCAACTGTGTAAACAGCTTAATTAAAACTTGCAGCTTTGCTTCTAGTTTAGTCTTTACCATCTTGCCCCAAGTTGATGTGATGATTTGAGTTGCATAACATACGTTACCATTGCTGTAGCTGGACTTGGTTATTAACTACCCACTGTGCACGTAGTACGACGTCACCAGCACCTTGTGTTAGGAAACGAGCCAGGAAGGAAGCACCCGGCTATGTGCACTGCTGCCAACAGCTGAAGGTTCCCATAGACCGATTCACTCCCACCCAGAATGGGAAGAATGCAGGGCCTGGCAAACAGATCCTCCCCCAGGGATCCATGCTGCTATCATCACTAACGTACGGGGATTAATCATGGCCCTGGGGAGGGATAGGGCGCCGAACAAAAAGATGGGGGCAGATGCCGTACGGCAAGCACAAAGCCTGGACGCGGGGTCAAACGTGCTTTAAATAAGCCTTGTAGGTTAGTTCCCACAGTAACCTTATCTGCTGTAGTTTTGGAGTGAGAAGGGTTCGTTCTTCTGACGCCATGCACCTTCGGAAGGTGTCCTTTTGCTCACTCCAGGCTAGTCAGTGCTTCCAGGGGAAGAAGCTCGGCCTCCAAGTGCAGAAAGACTGGAAAAGCAATCCAGTGCCACAAGCAGTCGCAGTAAAACTCTTGAATTGGAAAACGTGGATATTCTACTTTGTGAGACAGAGGCACGTCAGTTTAGGATCCGACACATGGTCAAAGATCTTGCTGTCATCGAACCACAAAAGGCTTCTCCAGGGATCAGGTTTTCTCTACTGTGGGAGAAACAATTGTCTGTTGCCATTGCAGCAGCGTGCCAAAACACTGAATCCCGTGATGGTGAAAGCCATGTAAGTGCTTAGGAGGATTACATCCATCTCAAAAATGGACTAAAGATTTAAAAATAGTGGGTGTGCCACACCGGGATTGTCTGGTGCGTTTTGGAATGGTGTGTTTCTGCTGGCAGCAGCACAACTAGACGCTCATCTCAGAACTCTGCCTTGGATACGTATCCAACCCCAGGTAGCTTCCATTTTACTGGTTTTCATCCTGAAAATCCTTTGTCTGCCCACATCTGTGATTCATATGCTCTCTTGTGCCAGAGTTTGTGGTGGTTCAGCGTTTAGTTAATTAAGATTTGGTAGGAGGAAGAACGGCAGTCGGCTGCCAAGCCGTTCGTGGGTGGCTGGAGCCTGTTCCCATTTGTTTCGCCGCTGCTTGAATACAAATGCAAACACGGAGATCAAAACACAGACTTTGAAGAGACTGGAAGAGTTACAGTGGCATCTTCTGGGTGCTGGTGAGCAGTAGAAAAACAAAGGTAATATGCTGCTTGGATGAGGGTTTGACTTTTCATCCTCCGGTTTTGAAAATGTCCTGTTGCTTAGACTGAGGCTCTGAGGAACAGGCATCACAACAGCTCTGAAAAGGAAACTTTTCTCATCGCTTCAGCCATGAAATTTTGACACGTGGCTTTGTTGTAGCTTGGCCCAAGTTCCAAACTGTTGTCCCCGATGGAAAACGACACTGCAAGGTGATTTATCATGGAGTTAGGGAAGCTGGACTGTTTATTCAAATTACAGCCTGTCCGAACAAAGCCAGCGATCTGGTCTCTGTCACGTGATGCGCATCATGCTGGTGCTGCAACTTAAAAATTGGACTGGGAATATCAAAAGACAGCAGAGGCAAAAAAGAAATCATGTTTCTAGTTTACTTGTCTTGACAGATGCAGGTCTGACTGATGTATTTATGGCAAAATCTTTTTGTGAAGGTATTCTGCATTTGTGCCGTGTTGGATGGCGGGTTGAGGTGCAAGTGGCAGGTATCGTGTAATTCCTGAGGGTGATTCTTGATTAGTAATGGCATTTATGCAGCAGAACCTGTGCATAGCTGCTATAAATGGGGTTTTGTTTGGGTTTGTTTTGTGTGTGTGTTTATGGTTTGAGGGTTTTTGTGTGTTTTTTTGTGTCTTGTTACTTTTCCTTTCGCTGGCTTGCAGCCAGCTGTGGGATGGGAGCTGGCTTTGGGACAAGAGCAGAGCAGTTTGTCAGGGCACAGCTGCTCACCAGGGCGGTTCCGCAGTGTCAAGCTCGGTAAGATTGATGTCATTTTACCTGAAGCTGTGAATTCTTTAATTATTCACGTTTTCCACTTGTAGTGACATGAATGAAATGCAGTGCTATTTACAGATTCGACCTTGAGAGTAAAGCAAAATGCTGGGGTGGGTGACACACTAAGGAAAAAAATCCCAAATCCTTTATTTTATTTGTCTCAGTGTTTGTGCTAGTCTGTAGTTGTCACTGGCAGAAGAAAATCAAATATGTATCATTTAGTAAAAGGCTGTCTATCTCAAGAAATGATGTTTCATAAAAAGGGTGGAAAGGGAGTTCACCAGTAGAGCTTTCCTAGTACATGTCTTAAAATCCATGTCAGGCACAGCTTATGCCTCCTGTTTCCTGATAGAACCTGTAAAAGGGACTTCAGAGAACAGAATAATCCACCTGTTAGCCGTGTATAGGACCTTTACCTTGGAATAAAATCATAGAATCATGGAATG
>NW_010238749.1:0-1032 GCF_000690775.1 Eurypyga helias | reverse complement strand
TCCTGACTGAACCCAGCACAGTTTCATAACCACTGGACCCATACAAGATCTTCTCCCAAGTTCAGGTTAAGAACTGGGAGAGCACTAGCTTGAAGCTGCATTTGCACTTCAACGCCAGCCCCACTGTCTTCATCTCATACCTCTAGACAGACGGGGTGTTTGTTGCCATATTTTCTTTCTCTGGGTGGATATCAACAGCAAACACTACAAAACCAGCTGCTCCTACAAAATGCTTTCTGGTCCAGACCTGCTCTTCAAGGTTTGCTTGTGAGTAGACCCCTGTTTCAGCTAGCACCTCTGCACTCCTCAGGCTGACCGAGACACAAACACCACTGGTGTGCCCCTTCCACTGCTTCACAGCCACTCCACTGCTGAGTGCCGTCAGCCCAGTTAGGGGGAGTTACCTGTACGCAAGCCCTGTGCCACCTCCCTCTGTGGAGACCATTTGCATGGGGAGAAACAGAATGGTTTATTCACAGAGAATCACAGAACGGTTTGGGCTGGAAGGGACCGTGAAGACCATCTGCTTCCAACCCCCCTGCCATGGGCAGGGACACCTTCCACTAGACCAGGTTGCTCCAAGCCTCATCCAGCCTGGCCTTGGACACTTCCAGGGATGGGGCATCCACAGCTTCTCTGGGCAACCTGTCCCAGTGCCTCATCACCCTCTCCGGGAAGAACTTCTCCCTGATATCCAATCTAAACCTCCCCACTTTCAATTTAAACCCATTCCCCCTTGTCCTGTCACTACAGGCCCTTGTAAAAAGTCCCCCCCAGCTTCCTTGTAGCCCCTTCAGGTACTGGAAGGTGCAATAAGGTCTCCCCGGAGCCTTCTCTTCTCCAGGCTGAACAAGCCCAACTCTCTCAGCCTTAATGATGAGGGGTTTCACTAACGAGACGTTGCACCTAACGGGCACCCAAAGCTTCACAAGGCAACACGGTGCCCGACTCCTCTCAGAGGCCACGTACTGACCTCCCACGGCAGCCACGCAGACCTCTCCTCCCAGGGCACAGGCCCGAGGCCCACAGCCG
>NW_010238748.1:279-5462 GCF_000690775.1 Eurypyga helias | reverse complement strand
GGCCTAGGCCTCCTCCCCGGCCCGACATCAGGGTAGAGGGGAAAAAAGACCTTTGCTGCTTGGCCAGAATGGGTTCTTTTGGCTGCTTTTACAGATCGAAACACAAGGAGCTGAGTCCTCAGCAGCTATACGAGCCCCTGACACCCCCTGATGGGAGAGGTCTCATAGTCCACCAAAACTTAAGTATGGTATCGAATCATATAAAGTATCCCCATTTGCTTTTCACTCTTCTGGTTCTTGGCAGAATAAACCTCCCTCAGAATTTAAGCATGCGAAGGAACAGTTTAAACAGCTTACCATTAATAAATCTATTCAGGGACCCCTACAGATGATGTGAACAATAAGGTATCAATTCTACTTAATACTCAAATTAATGTATACTCCCACTCCAAAACATCTTTCACCACTTCCTGGTGGCAATGCCCTCCAGCCCTCCTGCCTGCCTTCAGTGTGCTGCCTGGCCGAGAGCCAGCACACACCCTCCACCCCACACACCAGTGTGGTGACCCAGTCTGAGCACAGCTCAGGAAGGGTGGGCAAGGACAGGCTTTGCGTTTAAGGTCCAGCACACAGACTGAGACAGGTCGGAAAAGTCAAAACAAGCTGTAAAGTCAATGAATTTGCCACAGCAGAATTTTACTGAAAGCCCTCCAAACAAATAGCTGGAAGCAAGATTCAGATGGACATTATAAATTGCCTTCTCTTGATAAGTAGAGCTTAACACTACAAGGGTTTACTCAGAGGGTTCAGCACTGGAAGCCTTCAGAAACACTCATCCAAAAAAATTCTGTATGGTTGAGGAGTGAAGAGCAATTGGGCTGTCACAAATCAGTCCAGTCTCATTTTTTACCCTATGCACAGGAAGTCATGCGCAATTCATTTTTTATGAACGTTCATCAGGTATGTCCCTAATGGAAAGTGTTAACTTGGATCAAGCTGTAAATGGAGAATGACTTGGTTAAATCAAAGTTGTGCCTGGATCATCTAAGGTCATTTTCATTCTCAGACCATACAGGGACTAAGTGCAGTTGTACTATGTAAGCCAATACAAGTTTACTTTCCTAGGCACGTAGTGACCACATAGTCAAAATCCACGCTTTTTTGCTGTTCAAAACAAATTAATGTGACTCGGAAGGGAGAAAAGGATGATTTGAAGTCATTCAAAGTTATCAAGATACAATCAAACAAACGTTGCATGTGGTCAGGTAAATTGTGACTTTTAATGGAAGTGTGTCCTTTTCTCATCCCTTTTTTCCATCCAGGTAAGCAGATCTGCACCATGACCCAAATACTCTGAGGATACACGCTCTTTGCTTATGACTCAGTAGCAGCTACAGAGAAACTAGGACACAGTCTCATTATACTAGTCTAGACCCTAGTTCTGTACACTGTACAATTGCAGTTGTATTTACTCTTCTCCTACCAAAAGAAATCTTTCCTCAGTTTTGCAGGGCAGACGAACGACGAGAAACTACAAACGATCTCTTCCTGTATGGTTTTACCCAAGTCTCGATAAAATAAATGGTAGGTAACCTTGGAAAACCTAGTGTAACAGAGGGGAAAATATTGCCCAAGTGGGGAATGGACCTGGTAATATCTGAGCTTTGCCCTTCTGCAGCAACAGCCACGTGACTATACCAGAGAGTGGATAAGTATCATCTGGAAAGTCTGGTCTCCCATACTTTCCCTGGCAGGCTTCCTGGAGATTTCACGATACACTGACTTCTCTCATCTCAGGGCAGCGCTGACTATATAAAGATGCATGTTCATTCTTTTTCCAGAGTCTTCATCAGATAAGCGTGTTACACTGCCAAATATGAAGGTCACCTCCCGTATGACTGACACTCTGCAAACCTACAGCGATGCGAAGAAAAACGTGTACACCAAGGTGAGACAGTTGGGAAATGCCAAGGTCTTCGGCAAGCGTGGTAAAGCTTCGTTTTCAGTATTAAATATATACCTCAAATATAATCAAATGCTTCTAACTTTATTTCTCTCCGTTACACAGTTGAACATTTAGCACAAACTGTTTGTCTGACTGTGTTTTGTTTTAGGAATACACATACGTATTGGAAAATACTTATATGCCCAATGTAGCATTTCTAGGAAAACCTCCTCTGGCCACCTAGTGGCCTAAACGGAATTGACCTATTAAAAATATTTAGGATTACATGACCATCCTCCTTATCTAAAAATAAAACAAAGTACAAATTTCATAGCTTTTGCATATATTTAAGATATAAATACTAATTTGTTTGCACAGTACATCCTTTTAACACAATCTGAGAAATCAAATGGGGGAGGGTGCGAATTTTATGTGAGAAAAACTAGGAACGGAAAGCAAAATTCAGGTGGCCCTTAAGGAAAGAAAGAAACTGAGGGAGAAAAGTATGAATCGAACCAGAGTAAATAAACAATCTGCGCGATGGTTGTCATTAAATCGGTGTGAGAGAAAAAAGGAAGAGGGTACCATTAGAGAAATAAAAGAAACTACTAAACGCTTGCATAGTATGAAATGTTATGGAAATCCACCTGTTGTCCCCATTTTCCAATAACTTAAATGAATATCACTTAAAACATCACACAGATTAAAGACATCTGTATATATTTCAGATTTCCATATTAATGCCAAAAATACATAGTATGATTTTACATAGGATTTATGCTACATTAGAACACTAAAGACAAACATCACTTGAGTATTAAATGAAACATTAAATATTAAATAACTGGAAAATAAAATAAAAAGTGTAAACACTAAACTAACTTGGGAATTTGCTATTGCAACACATCCAATGAAGTGGTTTTAAACAGTACAAAAAGATTAGATTTAAGTATGTTTCCAGTCTACTTGGAATAGACATAGCTCATTCCAGAAACCTTTTAAAAACTGGTCCAGGATCGCATAAGAACCTTCTCAATCTCGAGCGCTATTTTCATTCCTTCACAAACTTAACTTTATACTGCCACCTCTACCCATCTTCGCTTGTAAGGAGTAATCACCAGTAAAGCAAATACTTCAGTCTGCCATTGTTTGCTAGCATCTTGGTGAAAACTGAGGATTTGTTGGAGATTCAGTGTAAGATTTGAGTTCATATGCAGCGCCGCTATCAACTTCCATGGATTTCCGAGAGAATAGGAGCCTTACATCTCTGTGGAGGTAGATCTTTCCAGATTTAGAACTCTGGAACCTGAAAAGATAAAAATATCTGTGTTATCTACAACAAAAGATTAAACTTTAGATATTACTGAATTAAATGTGTTGCTTTAAGAGATTAAGGCCAAAACCCATTTGAATGTACAAAATCAGTCAGTTTAAATGAAATGAGAGGAAAGAATAACCTAACATTTTTAAATCTACTTTCTCTCCCTCATCATTTAGAGGTTCTGTTCCTAATCGCCACAGTAGGGCGCAGCTCTGTGGCATGGAACACTTGGAGTTCACACTGCAATTATGTACGTCAAAGATTAAAGTCCTCCGCAATCTTGAAAGGCCAGAAGTGCTCTTCACTGAGCGCTCCTGAAAACGCCCAAAGGCTGGCCTAAGCACACAAAGAAAGGGAAGGCTCAAATATCAACAAAGACATATAGACATATCAAATATGTATTTCAGTGCTATCGTACAGACAGATCTCATCGCTCTCTCTGTGAAGGCACCAACGAGAAGCTGAGAACGGCTTTACACCACACGCCAAGTTCAAGTCCAGCTGGAGAAGTGGTAGGTAGGGGGATCTCTGCAGGCGGACAAAAGAAAGTTCTCTGCACAGAATATGGAGCTGTTTCGAAGAGATGATAGTTCACTGGCCCAATCACCAAAGTAAACAGCAGCCAATTCCAGGGGCCATTCATCTTTTATGCTGCGGCTAGTCAGCCTAATTCAGGTCCTCAAGCCTGCCAGGAATGTGCCAGGTCCACTTTCCCTGAGGTTTAACAACTATCTATGGAGACATGAAATTTGCATTTCAGAGAACTGAATTCTTTAGTTTTCATCTGGCACAACTCCTTAATTTCCTTCTCTCCACCAGGAAAGGCATGAGAGCCTAAGGAGCATTTTTTATGGCAACTGAACATCACTATCACTATGCCACAGCAAGGGAGAAAAGCTTTTGCCACTGTAACAGAAATAGAAGAGCTATTGCTATTGTAATGGGAGAACAACACCACTACAACTGCAGAGAGCAGTGCACAGGTTTTTAATAGGCGTTTACTCATTCACCCCACTGAAGCAAAAGCAGTTATCTCTAGAATAAACCTAGCCGTAATCGGACTGGAATTCTGAGAGGTGGGAGAAAGACAGAAAGCTACAGAAGATCCGTCAAGGTTCCATCATTCGGGGCAGGCAGGTTGTAGAGGTGGGTCCTGTGCTACTGTGTCATTCAGATGAGGGATGACTACAGAACAGCCTGTAGTCATCCCCAGAGCCAGACAAAGGAAAATTCTGTTCTCCTGGATACAGCTGTCAAGGGCATTCAATGTGGCAGGGTCCAGCTGAATGCTCCCACTGGCTCCCATTCATCACTACTTGCTCAGTGCTGCCAACGTGAAAGCCCTTTGCCTGGCAGGCAAAGAAGATCCTATCTTAAGAGTCTGGAGGAGAGCACAAGAAGGAAGAGTGAAAGAGGCAAGGGGCAAACTGAACACCACAAATTTAATTCAGCAAGTAGCTCAGGAGGCATTTTAAAATGAGAAATTTCATTGAAAGACCTTTCGCAGCGAAAGTATGATTGAAGTTAATCCATGTGGAGTAGACAGATTTCGTTATGAAAGCACCATCATAAAGTAGAGCACAGTTATTTTACACACGGATCTATCAGAAAATAATTAGCAAGGTCTATTTTTAAGCTTCTCCAGCTTACTATTGGCTATTAGTGAGAATCCTGCCAGACTCCCTTTGCCTGGTTAGTAACACTTCCCTGCAACACGGCTTTTCTGAACGTGACATTTCACAGATGGAAGGAGGATAAAAGCACCATCATAAAGTAGAGCACAGTTATTTTACACACGGATCTATCAGAAAATAATTAGCAAGGTCTATTTTTAAGCTTCTCCAGCTTACTATTGGCTATTAGTGAGAATCCTGCCAGACTCCCTTTGCCTGGTTAGTAACACTTCCCTGCAACACGGCTTTTCTGAACGTGACATTTCACAGATGGAAGGAGGATAAGCACAAGACAGCAGAGTTC
>NW_010238748.1:0-261 GCF_000690775.1 Eurypyga helias | reverse complement strand
TGCTTCCATCACTGAATTTTTTCTTTGAGAATTGTTTATCGTGGTAAATTGGGAGTTAGAAATGTTGCTTTTCATACATGCAAATGCACTGGAATAATGAAGAGACCATTGCAGACACCCTTGTGGAGGGGTGATGGAGTGGCCAGCGTGGGACTGGGTCCAGAGCTGTGGCAGCTTTGTGTAAAGGAATCAGGAAAAACACAACAGAGGTCTCTGACAGATGGTGTCCTAGGGGCACGTTGTGGTTTAACTCCGGCTAGC
>NW_010238747.1:0-635 GCF_000690775.1 Eurypyga helias | reverse complement strand
TGCCATGCAGGATGCTCCTGTGCCAGGCAAGATGCTCCTGTGCCACGTGGGATGCTCCTGTGCTACTCAGGATGGTCCTGTGCCAGGCAGGATGCTCCTGTGCTACTCAGGATGCTCCTGTGTCATGCAGGAGGATCCTGTGCAACATGGGAGGGTCCTGTGTCACGCAGGATGCTCCTGTGCAACAGGGGATGCTCCTGTGTAACACAGGAGGGACCTGTGCCAGGCAGGATGCTCCTGTGCCATGCAGGATGGTCCTGTGCAACACGGGATGCTCCTGTGCAACATGGGATGATGCTGTGCTACTCAGGATGCTCCTGTTCCATACGGGATCATCCTGTGCAACGTGGGATGCTCCTGTGCAACACGGGATGCTCCTGTGCCATGCAGGATGCTCTTGTGCAACAGGGGATGGTCCTGTGCCGTGCATGACAACGCTGGGCAGTGCAGGACGACTCGGGGCAAAGCAGGACACCCCAGGAGGTGCAAAGGGGTCGCAGCCGCATTTCCTGGAGGATCCTGTAGCCCCAGACGCCCCCCCCAAACCAAAACCCTGGAGCAGGGCCCAAGCTGTGCCACGGGCGCCGAGCCGCCCGCTCCCGATTCCCCAGCCCCACGCCGAGCCAGGGCAGCGA
>NW_010238746.1:0-369 GCF_000690775.1 Eurypyga helias | reverse complement strand
CGGTGGGGTTGGGAGGGGTGGGTGGCCATTGTGGTGGGATGGTGGCCATGGCCAGGATGGGATGGTGGCCATGGTTGTGGTTGGGATGAGATGATGGCCATGGCCAGGATGGGATGGTGGCCAAGGCCGTAACGTGGCTTTGGCCAGGGTAGGATGGGCTGGTGGCCATGGTGGTGGCTGGGCTGGTGTGGTGGCCATGGTTATGGCCATAGTGTGGCCGTGAGCAGAACGGGATGGTGGCCGTGGCCATGGTGCAGCTATAGCCAAGAGGATGACGCTATGGTGACCATGGCCATGACACGACCGTGGCAGGAGGGGATGGTGGTCTTGGTGTGACCATGGCCACGGGCAGGATGGGATGGTGGCCAT
>NW_010238745.1:0-1585 GCF_000690775.1 Eurypyga helias | reverse complement strand
TTAAATTTTAAAAAAACCCAAACAATTATGGAAATGTTAAAATCCTTTGGACTCTTGACAGGGACTTTGACACACAAGCAGTGAGGAGGTTGCATCAGAAATCAGGTCTCCCTCTCATTATGTCTCTGCTGACCCCTCAGTGGGACCAGGACCTCGGTGTCTGCCCTTCCTCCACAGCCTTACAGCCAGTCTCTTGCTGCCTGGTCTAATTTACAGTTAAGAGTTTAGACAGGTGGAGGTTACTTCACTGAGGGGTAATCAAAGAGCTGCACACCCCCAAATGCCTATGACATGAGTGTAGGCTCACAGGAGCCCGCAGGGTCCAGTGAAGCATGCAGAGTCTAGGTTTGAATGTAAGGTTTTCCTCCAGGTGTAAGAGCAGAAGTATGGCAGCAGCATCCCACCCTCCTCCTCCACGGCTTTGCCAAAGGCATCTTTTTTTTTATAAGTATGAACCTGACACAAGATAATGCTGAAAATTAAACAAATAATTTTGATTTGAATGAAATTTTTCACAGCGGGTGAAATGAAAAGTTTTCAATCTATCAGATATTTTGACCACCTGCGGTTTCCTAGCCCAGTGTGCTGAGTTAAACGGGGGAGTTGGCTCCATTTGAGTGCTCTTTCCTGACAACCTGGGTTTCTTTTCTGTTTCTGCAATGTCTGTCTGTAATTCTCGTTTCTCTTGTAAGAGGTATTTGTAACACCAAAAAGCTGCATTTTTCATTATACACTTGAATGGAAATACTAAAATTTGACAGAGTCTAATTGAAATGATTTCTCCTAGCCCAGAGCAATCAGGAGATGAGCAGATGTGGCTTTGATTGTGGGCTGTCTGAAATAATTTGGTGAAAAGATGGGGGAATTAGTGTGGGCACATCAGAGAAAAGATCTAGATAAAGGGTCCTTTAATACAGAACACATGTCATTTCCAGCTGGTATTGTGAACTAACCCCCTAAGAACTGGTCTGAGGTGTGTCAGAGTTGGTAGCAGAGTTGGTCTGAAGATTTGCAGGTCTCATCAAGGACCAAGGACACTTCGGAGATCTTTGGGTGGGAGTTCGGCTTTTATCCAGGACTTGCCTTGGACCAAAGAAATGCTCTGCGCCCAGGCAAGTTTAGACAAGTCACTTTACACCTTGTGAGATGCTGAGCCCTGGGTGAGGGTCTCGCACAGCCCCCCCTGAGGGGCTGGATAGCTGCATGTGCAGCAGGGTACCTCGCTGGGCTGAGGGGCTCAGGGTTGCTCTGCACGCCAACCCTGGCACCTCAGATCCGTCAGGGTCTACAGGGATGGGAGGGAGCCTGCACAGTTGGGGGGAAAAAAAAAAAACCAAACCAAAACTTTCGCAGCACGAGAAACTCTTGAGTGAAAAGCCCAGAAAAAAAAAATTATTAAAATCCAAATAATGTATTTTGAAAAGTAACAGCGTTTTCACCCAGCACCTCTCCTAAGCATCACCAATTGGTAAACTGCTCTCCTCACACATGCATGGCATTGGAAACAAACTCATTCCCATCGTTAATGTTTCACATTTTAAAAACACTTGGGAAAAAGAGAGGGAAAGGGAAAGGGAAGGGAAAA
>NW_010238744.1:0-11791 GCF_000690775.1 Eurypyga helias | reverse complement strand
GTTGCGGGGTTGCCCCAAACTTAGGGGGCCGGGTGGCTACTAGTCCAGAGTTTGTGCTTGTTCTCTTGTTAGTGTGGACCTTGGCGTGGGTATACGCTATTACTCAAAGCAGCGAGGAATTACAGCTCACTTGCTTTGAAATATAATAGGAAAAGACACCCAGAGTGAAACGGGAGAGCATCAAGCTGGTCTGTGTTAGCGGATCCCCTTTGGGAGCGAGCAAGTTAGGGGGGCAGCGCTCATTCTGTGCCTGAGCCGGGGCGCACATGCCGTGTTGTGCCTTGGAGGAGGGGGAAGGAAGAGAGGACATGGCACGTGAGGCCTTTCTTTTGAAAGCCTCTGAAACACAAGTGAAAAAACCCCCTCTTCGATCCTATAAGCAACTGTGCTCGGGTGCAGGAATCCCTTTTGGAAGGTAAGGGGATTTTAAAAGCCCCCATAAATTTTAGCTAAACAGATTTTCAGTCAAGGGTATGTCCTCAGAGCTACTCCGTGCGAAAGGAAAGGGGGAAAAAAAAAAGGAGGTTATACACTTACACAGAACTCCGTGTGTTTGAGCATCTTGATGTGTAATTTCTTCTTTGACACCAGGGCTGCCCGTGCTGGAAACGGCTTTGCTAGGGAATCGAGACGGAATGGGATAAACCTCAGTTGGCCACGTAGCATTCCCGGGCTGCTTCTGGTCTTTTCCCTTTCCCTTGCATCTTGTGGTGTTACTGGTAGTTCTGCCAAAACCAACCCAGCTACATGTGAAAAAGGAAGTGTGCAGTGCTCGTAGCTAGTTTCTGAGTACTCCTCCTCTTTTTTCTTTTTTTTTTTAAGGTCTGTTGTATGGATCTCCATGTATTGTAGTGAAGTGCTCAACAGCAACAAGTACCTTGAATTTCCCAAGTTTTAGGCAAGCACCTGAATTATTCCTTTAACCCCAATCATGTTTGTAGGTTCTCACTGTCCTATGTATTGTTTGTCATGTCGGGCTTTCATAGCAGTGTATTTCGCAGCAGTGGAAATACCCTTTTGAAGTCTCTTCTCTTGCATGTGATCATGCAAGATACCACTATATCTTTGTTATTTACTAGTCAGAAAGCATTAGTATTCTCTTGGTGAAAATTTCAGCTGAAATGGTGTCTGCAGTGGTTGAAATTAGGTAAGCAGGGGCTGTCACTTCTGCAAGTTAATACTGTTTTACACAAAGTCAGGGAAGTATTAAAACACCCTTCATGTAACTATAAAGCTAACTTTAAGGGAATCTTTAAGAATTGTTCTTCCTTTGTGCAAAGCATATAGCATCTGACAGACAGCTTTTTGAGTACTGCTTTGACACTTCTTCATTTTAACTGCTGTCTCCCAGGATGTTCCAAGCTTTTTTCAGCTGGAGAGCTGGAAAAACAGTGCTTGAGGAGGGCCATCCTGGAACTAGTGGCAACCTCTTGCTCAAGTGTGCCTGTTCGGCTTGCCAAATTCCAGGTGTTGGCTGCTTGTTCTCAGTGAGGATGGAAAGTTAGGGCATTGCAGGTAACTGAGCAAGGGTTCTTCTTAGTTTTATTTATGGTTTTATTTATTCTTAGTTTTATTTATGGTTTGCTCCAAAAGTGCAATTTTGCCATTCTAAGGAAGCACCCTCTCATTTTTTTGCCACTGGTGCAGAAGAAAAGATAAACTTATTGCCTGATAGAAACCAGATCAAACTCACAGGAGAAAAGAAGTCTGTGTTCACCAAATTGTAAAACTAAGGTAATGAGTGTGTAGGCTGAAGACACATTCTTCTCCCATTGTTCAAAGCTTGTCTTCTTGCTTTCAGGTTGTGACTTTGACAAGTACGAGCTTGATGAATGTTAAACGCTGTAGTAGTACCTTCATGGGAAAGACAAGCATCTGGATTGTGTGTGAATATCGTTATTTTTATAATGCATCCCTTGTGTAATGTTAGTCTTTTTACAGACTGTTACAAGAATAAAAAGCTATTCATAACAGAAGTGTGAAGATCAGGGCAGTTGCAGAATATTCTTATTTTCTATATCTCTCACTGAATTATTTATATTAACATAGGATTATCAAAGCCTAAATCGTTGTTCTCATGTTTCAGGTATTACTGTAATTACTGACCTTCAGAGTCACAAGTTCCTATGCTCACCAAACTTCTAGAAGTTCTGGCTGGTAGTTCAGTTAGAGTTAGAAGTGCTGAGGTATTTTTCTCATTTACTTCATCTATGTTTTTTGGTTGTTTTTATTGCTGGTGAGGATGAGGGGTTTGAAGGATAGATAGGAGGACTTGCTTTCTTTTTTTTAAGTCCATCCAAGAAAGATAGAATTCAGCCCAGTGTTTTTCATGTTTAAACAGCTATTCCACTGTAGAAGTGTTTTAGATTTTAAAAAGCCTTACAGTCCATACTTCATGCAGTTGAGAATAGCACTTTCACATCTTTTTTTCTGCTGTGAGAATTTTTAACTCAGTAACTGTACATTGTAAGATTATTTCCCTTTTCTAACTACTAATCCATCTTTGAGCTTGTATGTTCATTAAGTAGCAGGTGTATTTTTATTTGTTTATAGCCTTTGCTCCCTTGATTTTTCAAAGATGTTCTAGCTATACAGCAGTTGAATTTTTATACACTCTGTCGTTCAGGCATCAAATCCACTTCAGTGGAAAGTTACAAAACATGTTCTGTGATTAAGTTTTTAGAAGACTGGATAACTTTTGGCCGGTTAATAACATGAGAAGGAGGGCAAGCTGGAACACCCTGGAAAGGGTAATCGGTGCTTTTATTCAGAGAAGTGAAAGAAATTGAAGTCCTGCTAAATTTCGTATTTTTATTATTTATTTTTAATAATGATAGTAATTCCCTGTCTCAGACTTGCTGTGCCTATGTCAAATTCTTGGCTCTTTTGGAGTACTGGACACTGTTGGTATCCTAAGGCTGGATGCCTTTTTACATCATTACTTGACATGTGGCAATTTCCATTCCAATAAGAGTGTTAAAACATGAACTGAAAACTTGCTCTAAGGCATCTGCACTGTTACGATTCCAAGAAATAAACAATTGGTTTATCATTACCTATTGGTGTCTGACAGCATTTTTCTCGGCTTAATAAGCCTGTGCTTTAGGGAAAGTGATAAAACCACTAAGTCTTCTGCACTGCTCTGATTTTGAGTGTAGTAGAAGAGTGAGTAAGCAAAAACCACTTTCTTGGGGATTTAATCATGAACAGGATGGGGTAAGCACAGATAGGTTAAGTCCCAAGTTTTACAGTGACGACAGCACAGTATGTAGCGGTTTGTCTGACCAAATGCAGGCATGTCTCTTGTAGTAGTGTGAATACTACACATGCTTTCCTTAACTGCTTCCTCCCCTCTGACCCCATAGCTTAGAATTGGAAGGGCTACTGACTGATTTAGTTGGACTTCTGAGGAGGCGTGAGCGTCACCTGCATTTTAGTCCTGTGGCTGACTTGGCTCTCTTTAAAAGCATGTCTTGCCTTGCACTGAAAGGAGTACTGTGTTCATCTCTGGGGCCCCCAGCATAAGAATGACATGGACCTGTTGGAGCAAGTCATGGGAAGGCCATGAAGATGCTCAGAGGGCTGGAGCACCTCTGCTATGGGGACAGGCTGAGAGAGTTGGGCTTGTTCAGCCTGGAGAAGAGAAGGCTCCGGGGAGACCTTATAGCCCCTTCCAGTGCCTGAAGGGGCTACAAGGAAGCTGGGGGGGACTTTTGACAAGGGCCTGTAGTGACAGGACAAGGGGGAATGGGTTTAAATTGAAAGTGGGGAGGTTTAGATTGGATATCAGGAAGAAGTTCTTCCTGGAGAGGGTGGTGAGGCACTGGAACAGGTTGCCCAGAGAAGCTGTGGATGCCCCATCCCTGGAAGTGTTCAAGGCCAGGCTGGATGAGGCGTTGAGCAACCTGGTCTAGTGGAAGGTGTCCCTGCCCATGGCAGGGGGGGTGGAACTGGATGATCTTTATGGTCCCTTCCAACCCAAATCAGTCTGAGCCTATGATGTTAGGCAAAGAATTCATTGCCTTTCTTGGAAGTTCCAGCTGGAGTCCAGCATTGCCACTGTTACAACTGATCCATGTTTTTTACTGTCTCAGTGACAATATTTGCCAGTGAGTTTTTTACGTTTCCTTCAGGTAACAAATGAAAATATTGAGCAGCGTCGAGCTCTGCAATTTGCCTGGGATCTTACCTGTTATCTAGTGAATTCCCACTGGCAATGCCTGCCTGAAACTGGTGATGGTTCCTAACAGATGCCACTTTAAAAAGATCTCTGAGTTAGCTAAGTTTTAGTTCATTTAATTAATTATTGGTGCGGGATGATTGCGGTACTGTAAGAAACACTGAAGAAATATGCAAGCATCTTCAGTATAGGTAAAGAGAGAGCACATTTTCGGTAGTCAAACAAGGTAATCACACTTGCTTCTTTTTTTACCGTATTGATAGAAAACCGAGGAACATACATACAACTTATCAGATACTTCATATTCTGTAGTCAAATTTGAATCCTTCAGTCAGTTGAACTACTGCACTAATTTCTAAGTTCTCCTTGGTTTATTGCAAGACAGCTGCACTATGCAGAAGAAAATATTGTTTGACTATCATAATTTTTGAGCTAGTTAAGTTAAAACACATGGTCAAAGTAGATATTTAATATGGCAAGTGTGTATAAACTTTCAGAATGTTAGCATTTTATATCTATAGTAAATATCTGTGATTAGATATGCAAATAGATGAACTTTTTGAGTATAATAACGAAACACTGAGACTATTTGCCTTTTGTATGTCCTAAAGCATGCTGTATCACTCAGGAGAGAAAATACCCCTCTTATAATTCCTGCAAAACCTAAAAATCAGGAATATGTTGTGCAGTTGTGTTTTTCTTGTTTTCCAAAAATCAGTTCTTTCCCGTACTTCTAGAAAATTCTTCAGTGCCTTAAGTGGAGTGGAGGAGGGAGATAACAAGATTAGATTTGGGAAGTGGAAGGTTGTAAAGACCAATCATGAATTTTTTTTTTTTATATTCCTGGCACCCAACCACTTGTAATACCAGTGGGAACTCACAGGTGATTTTAATTCGTCCCACTCCTGTTACTTGTCAGAAAGGAAGTTAATGCACAAATTGCTACCATTGGGTTTCAGCATTTGTATTTTCTTTTGGAAATTGAAATCAGAGACCATTACACTCAGTTTGACTTTCTGTGTAACTTTGGTTTCAGGGTTTGTGCCTTTTTTGTTTGTTGCTTTTTTCAATTAAATATGTATATTGCTGTGTGCTATAACACAGTTTTTAGGTGCATTTTTCAGGTGATGAAGGAACTGCCTGCTCCAACTAAGTTGTTTAAGTGGTTGTCTAATCCGACATTACAAACATGTTTGGATGACCAGTTCTTTCTGTGTAATTGAAGAACTCTTCCCTTTGCTCTATGTAACTACTTAGGCCCTTATTATTACTTCAATACATAGCTCTTACTAAAATTTATTGTTAAAAGACATAATCTTCAGACCTTTGCATCAAACTTTTGGCATTTTGGATATGCTTCTTGGCATATGGATGCTGGGTTTGCAATCGATATTTTAATAATAGTTTTCGGAATGCCACAGGGGCAGGTGATGCTGCCCCTCCATCTCTTCTCCAGAGCTTTCAGGCTGTGCAGAGAAAATTAACCACAGTGTGCTTTTTTCATTTTTTTCTCCTCCTTCCCTCGCACTGTTTGTACTTACTGCCACCTGGAATATCAGGAAGTATGTTAGAGTAATTACATATTTCATACCTGGCTGATGCAATGTCAATGACGGGCATGAAAACAGCCTGCAGATAAGTGCAATCAAATACCAATTGAGTTACTGACAGCATCAGAAAGTGGATGTTCAGCAACTTAGCTGCTTACACTGTGCTGTGAAAAAGCAACAGCATGGAAGATGAGATGAAGCTGAGTATCAAAGGTTAACACCATCTGGCATTGGAACTGGAAGCCTGAAC
Source organism: Eurypyga helias (assembly GCF_000690775.1). Classification (NCBI taxonomy): domain Eukaryota; kingdom Metazoa; phylum Chordata; class Aves; order Eurypygiformes; family Eurypygidae; genus Eurypyga; species Eurypyga helias. The sequence goes on along the minus strand of NW_010238744.1, from coordinate 5,811 downwards.
GGTGTTTTTGAGTTAATATGGCTTTGAAGTAATTTCATTGTATTCCTATTTTTTCCTACTGTAAGCAATGAGAAAACCTACTGTTTAAGCTACAGTGAGCCTGGCATGGGACGTTGCAATCAAAATACCAGTTGAAAAGCATCTGAAGAAATACCAGAACTTATTGTGTTTATTAATTATGGATGACTGACTTAGCTGTCTTTTCCCACATCCACTTACTAACTGAAGAGAATGGGCAAGCGTGTGAAATAGAGATAAAAAACATAATCACATGATGAGTACAAACTGTTGCAGTGATGTTTGTTAATTCTTGCAAAATAACACTGGGGACTGTCAGTGTGTGTCCTCTCTCTCTACATCCCATCGCAGCAGTGCTCTCCTGGGCTGAGAGCAAACACGTAGTAGTGCTGGGTTTGTGCTGCTGGTATAGAACTTCAGGTCATGAAGGTGGGCAGTGAACAGTGCAGTGAAGCGGGTAGACACCTAAGGTAAGCCACAGAGGGTAAGCAACGCTTATAATCAGAAGGTCTGGTGAGGAAACCCCATTTGTTTTATAAAAAAACCCAGCTCCGAAGTAGGTGATTAAAGAGAAAGAAATACAGGTTACTCTGCAGCTTAGTAGTTGAAGCAGAGTTTCCAAGCTGTTCAAGGAGGTGAAATCCTAGTGTTATGGAAGAATTTGAATAAACAAAGACCCTCCTGTGCAGCTGCTGAAAAATAACTGGACATTGAGTGTAAACAGATGATGCTTGTATTGTAATGCACAAATAGGCTTAAGAGGAATGGGGAAAATGCAGTTTGTAAACTACCTCCTTAAGGAATTAGTTGATGAGAGGATGTGGCTTTGACTATGTACTGTAAAATTACCCAGAAGTTAAACTTTTGCCTATAATTGCAAATGAAGAAGGACAAAAGGACAAGAAGAAAAGATTTTTCTCATTAGAAAAGTAGTCCATGTAATCTGCTCTTTCTGACTTGGCCAGTGATAAAGCAAGGGCTTTTGTGAAACTGGTGAGAGCAAAGTTTTGCACTCGTGCAGAGGAAGGCACCTTAGTGACCGACTGTGATGTAGCTGCTGGGGGAGCTGGTCAGGGTAATTGAAGCCTGTGCCTGGGCCTGACAGGCACATCCTTTGATCCTGGGGCATTTTTTAATTTGTGTCAGCTTTGTAATGTACTTGCAAATGCTTCTTGGCTGATGTTTTGTGACAAACCTTCTCAGTTCATGAAGTTGCTATATACTCATGGCTTTCTGGAAAGCTCTGCAGTGTAAGAAGGGTACTTTTTTGAGTATTTGCAAGCAGGACATGGTACAAATCCAGAGGTACAGCAGGTCCCATGCCTGGGTTAATGAACCAGTTGAGGTGGACACTGCTAATAGTCTAATCTACCTATCTATAATGTGTTTCTTCCTTGGCTGAAAGGAGATTATTTTGGGATGCTAGAAAACCTAATTTAAAAGCTTTTCTCATTTAGGAAATTCCATTTCGTGTATGAAATGGAGTGGCATGAATATTCTGATTGCATAATGACCCTGTCTTTTGGATAGCAGGGCCTGATTCTCTACACCCTGTCTCTGTGAAGAAGGGAATGTCTTGAGACCTCCCCTTGAGGTCTTGCTTCTCTTATGAGGGTAAGAAAACACTCTCTTTCTTACCTTTTTTTCTGCAGACCGTAGAGGTTTTCCAGAATCCTGGAGTTAACCCTATTTACAGCTGGTAAAAATTCCGCTTTCCTGAACAACTAAAGGAATCGTTTACATCATTGTATGTTCCCTCTTTTTCTCTAGGTCATCTTTTAATTTTGTTTATTATTTTAGCTTTTTTATTATAGTGCAGCTTGCACAACTTCTGTGTTGCTAACAAATTCTAGCTCTCTGTGGGTGCTTTTTTTATGCCCTCCTTGAAGAGATCAGTGTTAGCTGATCCCTCTTTGGACAAAAGACATCCCACTTCAACAAGTAGTCTTCCTTTATAGCTAAGTTGAGGTTTCAGGGATGTTCTTTATTTGGGCCATTGCCTTATTTGCCAGTTTCCTTTAACAGCCCTCTTACGGCTCTCTTTAATTTTAACCAGGCCTTCAGGCAAGAGAAGAGCTTGGTTGGTTTGCTTCTTAGGAGTGCGTGACTGGAGTAACAGCAGACTCTGTGAAATAGGTTGGTCTCAATTTTGTTCTGAGTGCAGGGAATTCCACGGGGCATAATCTGCGTGTGGAATCCTGGTAGAAATGTTTACTTTAATGACTAAATATGAACATCTGCTGAGACTTCTGTCTGGAAGTAGACCTTCCGGTGTGAAGTTCAGGATGTGTCAGTGAGATGGCGAAACTTGAACTGTTCTTGACATACTGAGAATTTGCAGCAGACAAATAGAAGACCAGATTCTTTGGGTAAAAGCTCTTCAAGGACTAAGCATAATTTCAAATTTGGGAAGAAAACAACTCTAACCTTCTTATTAAGATCTTCAAGTGTAGTCTACAGTAACACCACATACTGTTAAAAGCTTTTGCACTTTTAAGACCTTCATAGCAGTAGCTTTTGAAGTTGAGTATTCTGATTACTCTCCCCCAGAATACTGAAAAATGGGTGATTTTTTAATTTTTCTGCTTTTTTCTTCTAACCCTACAGAATCATGGGGACTTGTGCCGAGTCTTTGCCGTCCATTATAATAAATGAGTCACAAAATGAATTACCACAGTTTTCTGCATACTCTGGATTGATTTTCCTTGCCGCCTTTAATGTTAACATTAAAGCTGTAGTGCAATATATTACTGTTTTCAAAATTATGGTTTTAACTAACGGAAAAATGTGAGAAGCCCTGCATTTGTGCTAGGTCTCACTGGGACTAATGCTGTGAAAACCTTGAGATTTTTGGCACTTTTTATCCTGCACTATTATGTCCATCTGCTACTTAATTTGGAAATTCAGTCTCATAGTATGTACAGTACTTGATTGGTGTGGAGATGGGGGGACAGAAGGGATTTACTACAAACTGTAAGAACTCGGTGGAGGTGGGTGTATCATCAGTAAGGCTTTATTTTTGAGGGTTTAGGGCCAAAGGATAAACTAGGTGACTCTAGCAGTCCTGTAGACTTGAGACCATTCTCTTTCATCCAGTTACTTTGCAAGTGGCCTATACTATGACTGTGGTCTGCTGCTGTTGGCTTTATTGCTGAATCAAACTGGCATCAGGATGGATCAGTTGTCCTGAACAGAAGCAGTTGTCTTCCTGTGGCCTGGTTATGGTTTTTCACCATGCTTTGAAAAGTATAAGTAAAGTAATGGTGTTTTACAGGGTAACACTGAGCATTGTTTTATTTTTAAAAGTGTGTGTTTAAGTATGTTTTTAAAGCATCTTCTATTATCCTCTGTGCATTCTGCTATGTGCCAGTAATGGACAGCACTATTCAGCACTGGTGAGGCAACACCTGAGTCCAGTTCTGGGCTCCCCAGTACAAGAGTGACATGGACATACTGGAGAGAGTCCAGCAAAGGGTTATGGAGACGATGAAGGAACAGGAGCATCTCTCCTATGAGGAAAGGCTGAGAGACATGGGACTCGGTGGTACCTAGTGGCAGGACCAGGGGCAGTGGGCACAACCTCAAACACAGGAGGTTCCCTCTGAATGTCAGGAAACATTTTCACAGTGAGGGTGACTCAGCATGGACACAGGTTGCCCAGGAAAGCTGTGGAGTCTCCATCCTTGGGGATACTCAAAAGCTGTCTGGACATGGTCCTGGGTAACCAGCTCTAGGTTGTCCCATTGAGCAGGGAGGTTGGACCACATGCCCTCCAGCGGTCCTTACTAGCCAATCTCACCCCTTCTGTGATTCTGTAATAAATAAACATTGTAACGATTCTTGTTTTCACCACCTTTGCAATACTAGCTAGTGGAATCTCATAGCCATCTCCATAGATGTGAGAAGGACTTATCCCTGTATTTTCCTGAAGGGGCTGCCTCATCCTGATTCTCATGCTAAAGGCATTGGGGAAGGTGGCTTGTTCTCTATCCTTCTCTGTCAGAAAGGAGGCCTGTGTCTTGTTTATGGATTACACTGTAGGCTAATACTGATGTTGCAAGAAGAGGAACACTTGGTATTGGACACTGAAGCCTGCAGACCTTTCCCGTAACTAACTGTTCCGGAGCTAACAGAGCCTCTCTCATCCAGCAGCCGGAAATTGATTGAATAGTCTTGGGGTTATTTGCCTCACATCTGCTTTTTACCTGTGGTCCCAGCAAGGGCTGAGGCTGAAGAAGACGTGTTTCAGTGGAGCAGGTTCAGTGTGTCAAACCAGGCAGAAGCTCTTCTGCTGGCTGGAGTAGCTGGTCTTCGAGACGTTTTGTCAGGAGCTGTAGGGAAGTTACGGCAGTGATTTGGGCCATGATGCTGCTTGGCCATACAGTCTAAGGAACGGGCTTGTCTGACAAGTACTTTCTGTTTCTAATTGTACCTTTAACATACATTGAGGACTTAACAGCTCGCATATACAGATCTTCAGTACTCACTCCAAGAGTTTAAGAAGGGCTGTTAGGCATCAAAGATGCTGCTCTAAGGAGACTTAATCTTTGAGTGAGTCACACAAACACTGTGCTAACATGCTAAGTAGTGAAGGAAAACCGCGATTAATCCCACTTGTTGAATGCAGCTGTGCCATGGAGCTTGTGAAAAAGGTTTTCCAACAGCTCTATCTTCGAAGAAATTTTCCCAGCCCCCTCTTCTAGGGTTCAGCCTGCCCCTCCACCCTCTCTAAAACAAATCAAGAGACTTCTTATAAACCATCGTATACAAAATTTAATTGGAACATGCCTGAACAAGAAATGCAAAGGTAGTTGATGAGTATTCATAACCACTGTTGTGGTTGTGAATAAATAAGTGCCCTCATTGTAAACCATCCCAGTTTTGAATTCTCACATGTAGACCTTCCAGAAAACAATACACTTCACCTAGTGCACCATGTGCTTTATTAAAAACTCTGTGGGTCATGTCAGGGAATAATTAAGCATCAGAAACTAAACGTCAGTTACGAACTTCCACAGGCAACTGATGCATTGCCGTGTGTGCAAGAGTATTTTTTCCAAAGCAGGTCCATCCCTGTCCTCTTGGTTGTGATTGTGTTGACCAGCTGATAAAGTGCTTGTAGGAAACAAGCCTGAGAGCCAAACCCCGCATTTCTCCTGGAAGCCAAGTATCCTGGATGCAGTGGAGAGACAAACTAAGTGGCAAACTGCAAGTTCCCTAACACCCCTGTCCCACTAAGCCATGGCTGTTTTAGAGGTGTCATTCTCTTTTGCTCTATCTCACAAACAACTTGGTCACTTTTGTGCTTCCTGCCATGCATCCATCTCCTCTGTGGAGCACAACTGAAGCTGTGTGGACCTCCTTGACCTGTGTTTCAGGCTTGAAGAAGAATCTAGGTGCACAAAAGCTAGTCTTAATGTTCCCTGACGGTATTATCCCATCTAACAAAATACTGTGTTTTCCCACTGGTACAATTTGTTTTCAAAGTACCCTTATAAAAACACTGAACTTCTTGAAATCTGGCCACTGAGGAAACAGAGCTGTTAGTATTGTCCTTTCTTGAACCCACACACCATGACAGTGTGCTGTTTGTTTGTATTTCCGAACATGGGTAAGATCAGTTCTAGCAATAATCCATTATTTACTCATTTTTACATTTGAGTGGTTGTCTTTAAATTATTGACCTTTAAGATGGCAGTTAATTTTTTCCTCATGTAAATGAATAGTAGAGCTAGTTAGAAAAAATGTCTTATAATATATATTACAATTTTATTTACAAGTCTGTCCTGCACC
>NW_010238743.1:0-536 GCF_000690775.1 Eurypyga helias | reverse complement strand
GCCGGACAGCTACCAAGGGCACAACAGCCGAATCCGGCGAGGGGGTGGTTGGGGGCAGACCCCCCCTTCATCCCCGGATTGCGACGGCGTGACCAAGCAGCAGCGAAGCCGTAGCTGCTCAGGGGTTTCCACCCCAACACGGCGGCCACGTCCCGACCTCCGGGCGCGCACCCAGCTCTCAGCCGAGGGGAAACACATCGCTCACCGAGATGCAACTGGACGTCTTTGACCTCCAGGGTGTTCGACTTGCGGTGCCGTGCCAGCTGGCAGGGGGCTGTCACCACGCTCTCGATGAAGTCATCGGCGATCTGCAACAGCATCTGCGGAGAGCGAGGAGGAGAGCCAGCCCGGTCAGCAGCGCGTGGCTGAAATCGCGCGGAGACAAGGAAAACGACCCCGCAGAAGACAGTATGTCAAAGGAAATCACCACAGTCGCTGGTTTAAAACCCCTTTTTGACACTGGGACGCTGAAAAAGCCACGGATGGCTGAAGGCTGCAGCGAACATGAGAATACAGAAGCATGAATCATAGAATCA
>NW_010238742.1:0-12337 GCF_000690775.1 Eurypyga helias | reverse complement strand
GGAAGAAAAAAAAAATTATTATAATAAAAAATATATTTATGTGTGAGTATACTGCCTTCTGAGGTCTTGTGGTGATCTGCCTAGGCCTAGAAACATTTAGATTAAATGGAAAACAGCAGCCTGCTATGAAGCGTATGCCTCAAAATCTGTAGCTCTTGAGAATGTTAGATTTGTGCTACTTTTCCTCCATGTAAAAAGTCAGATTCCTAGGTGGTACTGGCTTCAGTACACTGATGCCAATTTACAGTAGCTGAAAAACTGACCTACACTATCCTTTAGGATTATTACTTGTTTTTATACTTCTCTCAAATATTCAGTCTCTTTTTGGTTATGGGATAATTCTCTTTTTCCACTAGAGGACTCCCTCTCATTGTTTGAGAATTGCTTTTCATGCAGTTCATTAAAAAAAAAAAAACAAACAAACAAAAAAAAAACCAAACCCAACTTAAATTGTTCCATGGATTAGATAAGTTAAATTTTGTCTGAAATACCAATGATTTTTTTTCTCATTAGTTTGGATATCCTTGAAAAAAACAGACATCTCTCTTTAGGCTGACAAGGTATGGGTATTGTGCTGTAGGTTTCACAGCAGATTCATGTGAAAACAAAAGAAAGCCAATAAAATTAAGAGTAGCATGTCACCTTTCTGAATTTTACTTCTTAGCATCTCAAAACTATGACGAAACCATTATGAAGCTATAATGAGATCACACATTTGCAAATCTGTAAACACTGGAGCAATAGGTTTCTTAAGGAAAGCTTTAATCAATATCACTCACAGCAGTATATATCACTTTAGCTGAGTTACAGTTATTTATCTGGACGATGCTGCAACTCTTGCAATGAAAATTGTACATTCTCACAGGCCAGGGCCGGTCTCTTCCCATCCAGATGTCTACAGTATCTAACACCTGTAAAGTCTGAGCTTCTATTTTCCCCTCTATAATCATTACCAATCAAACAAGAAATGAAGAAATAATAATATGCCTCATGAGAGTTGTTTGCCAAGGACCTACCATCCTCAAGAGTAGTGGTGATGATTTCCTGAGAAGAAGGTCCTATTCCAGCCCGGTTGCAAGCCTGGACTACCATGCCATACTGGGTGAATTTCTTCAGGTTATTCAGCGTATAAACTTCACTGTCCCCAGTGGTATCAATACTGATGATGTTAAACTGGAAATTGCCACCTGCACTGTACTCCCGGTAACCTATCTGGTATCCACGAATAATTCCATTTTGCAAGTGCTTTTTGGGAGCCTAAACAAAACACGAAAGATTAAATATTAAGTACAGTTCTCCGAAGTCAAGTTGTTCCCCTTAAAATTTTTGAAATATACACCTCAACATTATTTTATTATCAGATGCAAGTCTATTTCTAGGTAACTGTTCAAAATACATCCTGCACACAAAATAGCAACTTCTTACCATGATATATAAATTTCATGTGGAGTTTGTTCTGATTTGTGTATTCCTGTGCTAAAAGACAGACCTTTTAATGGTTCATATACAGAAAAATCTGATAAGGAGACATTCTTGAGTTACAATTTGAATTTAAAATGTTTTTTTCTCTTATCAGGTGAACCAGTCAAAGTTGAGTTGATTTGACAAGAGCGTATTTGCATTACAGGCCTACCATTCTCTACTAATCGTGGGGTTTTTTGCCAGAAGCCCCTACTATTCACTCACTAAATCTTTAGTAAGGCATTTATTGATGTGTTGAAGGCAGTCACGTAAGTTTATTCAGCTAGATGCATTAGAAAAATTTTACACTTTGAAATATGCCTCTGTTCATTCAGTGTGTAGTGTGGAAAGATGATTAGATAATGAGTGCTGAAGGCAATAATGAATTGGAAAGCAGGGATTTGCATACGGAATAGCTGCTAGAAGTGTACAGCATCCTGCATTCAAGAATATGGACAGTACAAAATGGTTGGCCATAATTATGTACGGTATTTTTCAGTCACAGTGCAAGATTACCTGTACCCAACTAGTGGAAATAATTTATGTACTCTGTCTATAAAATGTAGTCTTGAGCCAAACAAGGACTGGCAACTCAGAAAAAAAGCCTGTTATTGACAGAAATACCTATTAAAATTCCATTTAAATAGTACTGGACGTATTTCAGTATGTGATAATGTTCCTGACTGATTTTCTACATATATGACTTATAATTAGTATAAACATTTTTAAGGCACAGTTTATAATCCATGGATAAAAAGCTCTTTCAAGTCCTCCAAACCTTTTTTAAATTTCCATCAGATGCCCATGAACTTGTCCTTTCCACTGGCCCATACAAAAGGTCTTTGTGACACAGTTTATCGACAATGAGTTAAACCGTCAGAGGCAGCAATTTCTGTTATTACTATATCCCATTAGGTCTACTGAGGAAGACATTCTCAAGAAGAATACTCTTTTCTGCCACAGGACCTGTCTGCTTCAGTGAGTTTATAGTCCACTGCACTAAAGTCTTGCTGGACCTAATAAAACCAGTGTGGGATTTGCCTTTCATCTACTACCAACAAATCATTGCTCTGCAAAAGCCAGCACCCTCTCCATATTTAAAATGTACCACTGCATGGATCTGAGTTACTGAATTACCTCTTCAGATGCTCTATTTTTTTTCTCCCTCTGCATTCAGAAGCAGAAACAAAACTTGAATCAAGGATATAAATTCCATTGTACTACTGCAGTTTCTCTGGTACTAACAAGCTCTCTGCAAGAGGGGTGCTGTCTGTTTCGCTGTAGATGACCGACTAAGGAGATTCAGGTCTTGGGAGCCTTCTAAGGCACACTGCAGGGATTACAACTGTGTTTTTGGAATCTAAGAGTATAATTGTTTCCTGCTTTAATACTTATGTGTTTTGTGGTCAAAAAAACCCCAACTCCCTCAGAAACATGCAGGTCTTTTATTATCAAAATACTTTGTGTGCAATTGAATTACCTATTCTGAGCAACTCCAAGGATTCCTGATCTTTGAATGATTGCAAAAGGTGGGTTTTTTTAAGATGGACTGTGGGGTGGAAACTAAGGTCAGATTTCTTTGTTTGTTTGTTTGAGATTCAGATATCTTCATAAGATAAAGCTGTATTGTGCCATCTGAGATGAAAATGACTATCACATTTACATAATCAAGTATTTCAGGGTGATTTTTTTTATTAATTGAAGGATTTCACATTCTCTCCTAGTTAAAGGCTGCAACTGGAATATTCCCATGAGTTATCATGTGTGGCTTTTGAACAAAAGTTGTTGCCACAAACACACATTGTGCATTGAATTCACAAGCACATGCATAAACCACATACACCACGTAATGCAGTGTGTTTATTGTTTTGTGAATGGCATACTCTGCCCACTGCCACATTAAGATGCTGTATGTAAGTACACTTTATACCATAAGGCATACACTGTATACCAAGGAAGAGTGAGCATACACCTTGTACATAATAGATCACAGAAGCGTATAGAATGTATATTGGAACACATATATCATACTGCAAACCAGATGGATCATAATGATAAAACTGAATCCTACCTATACTACACACTGAAATATTCTCAGAGCCTGAATATAGCCAGAACAGCCTCTTTACTGGGAATTCTGCATTTATTCTCATTCTCATTCTCATTCAAATTCTCATTTGGAATTTGAATAAAATGGCAAATTTTGCATTTTTTTTGTGAAACATCCTTATAATTGTTTCAGGTTAAGAGAATTTTTTCTTTAACTAAAATATCAATATTTTACTTTTTTTTTTTTCACTTTGAAACATTACACACTATAAACCAAGCTCCAAGTCACTTCAGAACAAAACACTGAAACGTTCTGCTCCACAAGACTTCAAAAACTGCTTGTTAGTACTATCTAAATGCTTATTTTGGATTGTCTTTTTGCACAAATAAATCCTAATTGATATATACCCCTTCTTGTGTATAGACACATTTTTGGTAGAAAGTTAATTGAAGCAATGTTTGTCCATGACAAACAAAATATTGTTAACTTTTTCAGTAGATACAGAAAATTGTGAAAAAGTAAGTTTCAGTCCCTGATCTTACTGCTTATCTCTCAAAATGAAATGTCTGCAAAATAGGGTTGTACTTGAAGTGTCCTGGAAGTACAAACTAAACCATATTTCAGAAAATGTTGTCAAAATGTAGGTCTGGGAATTTTGCTTGTCCTGTACCTGCCTGCACACATCTGTATCTATAAAACTTAATGGTAAATCTTCAGAGTCACAAGTGGCAGCTATAAACTCCAGCAGTGAACCAATGGTGCCTATCTTCTCTTGTTGCTTTTGAAAATATCCCCCAAAGTGAACTTTAAAAAGGCAAGAAAAGCCTTTCAATCTGCCTACCCATACATCCATAAAAACGAGTTCATGCATAGAAGCTTGGGGGTTATAGTTGACTAGATCTGATGGCAGTCACACTTCTTGAGTGCTTTAAAAAGAAACAACCCATTAAGCATTTATTTCAGTTGTTGAGAATCACTGAACATGCTGCATTGCTTCAATAGCTACTTCCTTTGCTCTACTAACTGTGTGGCATTTAAGCCCATGCTTCATGTATGCCTTTTATAAGTATATTGTTGTGTTTCACTTCAATCACTGGGTAAGCCTGTGGCTAGTGACCACATGCCTTTCAGTTTTGGAAACCATTTGATGAAAACATATACGGATATAAATTTAAGATGTGGATGAGATCCAAGAATCAGCATTGTATTTGTGACCTGTGCATAAGAGGTTTGAGAAAGACTACTGCTTTTGAAGCTTAATATTGAAAAGCCTCATATCTTGGCAGCTGAGGTCCCTCTGTGCTAGCTGGACATCTCAGGAACTGTATGTCCACCTAGGAACCTGTCGTTTCAGAAACTGACTCAAAACTAACACAGGATTGTGCTATGTATTCAATAAATAACCATCAGCCCAGTTTTTATATGGTTAATAAGCAGCAGGTCACTGCTACTGTTCTGACTTTCTGGATGGTCCATATAATAGGGCAAAAGATGCATCATCCACATTTGCAGGTGTAATTAACAACATTATAGAAATTCATCACTATTATGCCATCTCACTCCAGCACTTAATACTACATATTTCAGAATCTTAAATATATGAAATTATCAATAAAATTTGTAAACTGCCATTCATATTGAGATTACACTGCTGTAATTAGATAGCTTTATTCAGTCCACCACAATGTACAAGTAGTATATATCACAGAAACATTTAAGACCCCTTTTAAATACCTCTGATATCATACCTAAAGCTTTTAAAACATTGTGGTGTTGTCAAAACACTGGGCAAAATCTAGAAAAAATTAACTGAGTCACAAGACCTGCCAGAATTTTAAATAATATCCGTTGCTGATATTTTTAAATCAGTTGCTGTCATTCGTCAATTCTCATGGACCATACTGACTCTCTGATACTGCTCTCTCTGTACAGACAGGCCTTCAGTAAGGCTCTGTCCCAAAGTCTATTGAAATGGGAAAAAAAACCCTTTCATTGGCTCCAATGGTGTGGAGAAGTTTTTCCCGAAAGCACAGTGAAGTTCTCTGAGTGCTCATTTTGCATACACCTAGACCTATCTCTGAAATCAGAAAGAATTACAGGCAAGTGTCTGCTGCTATTACTCTCCAATAGAAGGTTCTTTTTTTGCATGATTCATCACTCTTAATGACAAATATTTTAAAACTTGCCTGCAAAGGCAGCTGCAAGGTGTCTCTCAAATAAAATAACTGATACACAGTTGTTATAATATTCCCCAAAATGGAACCTCTTTGAATGCACTAAAATTCTGTCAGAGTCTATATTCTTGGATGTGTGAGTATTTACCTTCCAGGTTACCCTAATGCTTTGGGAAGATATAGGCTCAAGTTGGACATCCTGAGGTGGACCATCAGGAGCTGGAAAGAGAGAAGGCAGATGCATCAAAACTGACCCTCACAGCCCACAGAATTCAGCATTTCACAAAGCATGTGTGAAGCATCTTAACACACCAACATCCTAGAGATTCGGACTGAGTCAATGTCATACAGAAAACTGAATATATTACTTCATCAAACGAAGCCACAGCCTAACATCTTCTTTATTCAGGTGTCATCACTGGCCAACAGTGAATACAACACACACCACAACATAGCAACCTGGTAAATACAGTAAGACTGAATAATAGTGACTTTTCTTGTTTAGTGATACTGTCACAATGCTGTTTCTGCTTTGTAAATAGGCAAGATGTATTTTCAGCAGTCAGAAGCCTGTGGGTGATAGAAAAGCAGCAGAACCCATTTGTAATCCAGTGAGACAGGAGCTCCCCAATCCAGCCTTCACCATGTCGCACAGTGTCCAGGGGGATCCCCTTTGTTCACTAGAGACTGAGCACATTCAGTCAAATATAAAATAATTTATAACAAAAACCTGCACAGTTTACCCTCTCCCCCTCCCCAGCGTAAGTATTCCAGCCCAGAAATCAGACAAAAAAATAACTGCCAGATGGAAAAAGCATGCTGCAGCTCCTGCCTGAATAAGGAGGAGTTTCATTTACTACCAATACACTGCCAAGGGTGAGCATGATGCTTTAAAGGTGTGTTAAAAAAGAAGGCCCTGAGTGTAGGGGAACCTACTTGTCAGCTGGGCAGCTACAAAGCAGATCAGGAATTGGCAGGGGTTGAATGGAGAGATGTGAAGTAAATTGCTTGCTCAGCAAGGTAAATCATTGTAAAAGAAAGATCTGAAGAAAGGAATGGAGTCGTATCGAGCTGCTGTAGAACGTTCCCCTGATGCAGAATATGGCCTCAGTAAAAGGTATTAAATTAAGTTTAATAGTATGACAAAGGAAGTAAAGCAATAAAAAGAGTGAGATGGGGCTGTTAGAGGTGGAGCAGCCATAAATGACAGCTGTGGTGAAAGGAACCAGAACATTTTGCTTTAACTGATGAAAGCAGAGAGACCCAGAATAGTCTATAATATGTTTAAGTTATTAAATATGCCCTATTCTGTGCCATTCTTGACTGTCCTTCACATGGGAAGGTTGAAAGAACTTTATTTCCATTCCTCTTTCACTAATGTACAGGAAGGAGCACAGGAAAAAGTCCACTGGAAAAATGAGATCTCTATGAATTTTTTGAATCTTATCCTTGATTCTGTCCTCCTGATGACAAACATGAATGCCATTTCTCTGGGTATATTATAACATAGTGGAATTTGAGCTAAGCATCTGATCCTAAAAATGGGTTTTATGTGTGCCCCTTAAAATCTTGACTTTCCCTTGAAAGACCCCAAAAGTTTTTACAGACCTGAGTAGTTAACTATTCCCAGCATAACATGGTGAAATGTTAAATAAGAATTCATTTATTTTACATACTTAATATGATACAGAGTTTGTGGCAAAGATATAAAGGATACCCAGATATCCCAGCTTCTATTGATTTCAGTATTAAACAACAGCCATAATGTTTTGAGGCTTTTTTTGACAAGCATTAGTGGAAATGTGTACCTGCAGTCTATTTTCCAATGCAGGAGCTAAATGTGGATGTATGGAGGGAAAGATGTGGTCTGTAATCTTTGAAGTCACGTCATTCTTGATTATCCTTTTTGCCACAGAGACCTTTTACAGTTTTCTTTCTAACAGCTAGTGCTGGCCAACCCAGGTCACTGTACTACGAGACACACCGTCTGTTCCCCCTTGTCAATAGCAAGGTTCGAGTTGTTCAGTTTTTATAGTCTTTCTTGGACTTTTATTTTGTTCCCTTCTCATTACCTTCTTTCTCATTCCCTGCACCCATGCTGTTCTCCATTTCCTATTGTAAAAGCAGAGAACAGAAGTAAATAGTGATCAAAAAATGATGCTCTTGTACATTGCATGCCACCTGAAATCAAAACCCAGGAGACAAACATCACATACACACCCTAAGCCTGACCTTCTCTCTTCCAATTGTTCCCTAGGTAGATCAGTGACTTTTGAATACAGTTTCACACTGTTGGTCTTTTTCTCCAAATAGATGGCTCCTTAAAAGACAGCAACAAAAGGATCAGTTATTCTGAGACTTGGTTACAAAGAATTGAATAAAATCTGACGTTAAGGTTCCACCCTGTTCATGGGGAAGCTGTTTTTTTATTTCAAGGCCAGCTGCTGATCCTGACAACTTAATTATCAGTCAGGAAAAACTCAGCAAGTGAGAAATATTCCAAGCATAGGTGAATAAAAGAAAAAGAGAGAGTAAGTCCAAGAACCACCACTCTACTTTGATGCATATGCACAAGGAAGGATTGGTATTGTAGGGACACTGATGATGCTGACCAGAAGAATGGATAATCTGTTTTCTCTAGGGATTTAACATTTTCATTGAGCAAAGTGTGCTGGTTTTAGTGAGGAAAGAATGAACGACTCAAAGGAAGAGAAAAATCCTGATCAAATGATAAATTTTTTGCAAACAAACTCTTCACCATTGATAAAGCTGTTGACAGAATTCTCATAAAAATGTAAATACTCTTCACTCCTTTCCTTTCACTAGGATGAAAAGGACACCTGATAAAAAATAAATGCATCTCATGTTGTCTCCTGCTTACTCTGCTTTGCACTGTGAGCCCTGGTGTCCTCTTCTTATTCAAAAAGTCCCTTGAAAGCAAAAATGAGTTCTCCTGACAAGGGGTATATTTTCACTGTAGTAAATTCACCCACAGAGAAAATGAGTGGGAATTACGCAGTTGTATTTAGAAGAACTGAACTGAAAATTGGTCACCAAGTGTTTAAAGTCTAGACCAACATGGATCTTGAAAAAGAAGTAGGGTTTTCACTGCCAGGACACTGTCACTCAGATACTTGCATTATGGTTTTCCTCTCAAAATCTTCAAAGAAGGAAGCATTGGTGACTTAGCATAAGATTGCAGGAAAAATAAAATTAACAAGATAAAAAATGTGTTTTCAAATACAAATGAACAAGCTCCTGTCTGGTCAAGACTTTTCAGAATAAACTCCACCTAATTTTCAGTGGGCTAGGGGTGTTGAAAGAGCTTGGGTTACTCTCAGCAGTACACCTTCGTAGACTGTATGTAACTGCAACATAAAACTGGCAGAAGTATTTATGGCCATTCAGCATTTTCATTCCTAATTGCTGAAATCGAGAGCTGTAGCCCTCTGCTTTTTTTACCCATGAGTCTTTTTCACTGTCACATGTTACAGGTAGGCCTTGGGATTTTGTAGCATGCACAAGGCTGTGCTGTCCTTATCCATCTGCCACTTCAGCTACTCTGAGAAATAAAAATAAGACGGCACCGGAAGGCAGCAATTCATGTGTACAAAAGAGTGGCTCCAGCCATCAAAGTGAAAATGACTTTTTCATTAGTCCTCCTGGTACAGAAGCCTGTTGTGATGTAGGATAGGTGGAAACAAAGAACAGGGGGATGACACTAACTCATGACAGCCAAATGACTTGTACAGTAACCAGAAGACTAAATGGTCTGTGGGGTAGGGGACGGTATACCAAAAGAAGGTACAATTCATGTAGATCTATGTTCTCAAAGTGGGGGTAGCTTAAATCATTTACCTATACTAATACTTGGGCATCTAAGAAAGCCACAAGACCCACAGGGGAGGAACCACCACTAAAAATAGGATGTTCTTGAGTTGCCTAACTGTAGATAAAGGCATGCCATTTCCAGTACCCCAGCTGAAAATGTGGAGCACAATGTCTACTTTGACCACTAGATGCCACTGAACGGCTTTAATTACAGGCCTGCACAATGAAGTTGCAAACGTCACAATGTTTTATGGGAACAATTCAGTATTTCTTTCGATGCAGCTGCAGCACCATAAGCGGCATTTCAAGTAAGGATTCCTAGTGTCAAAGAGCAATAACTCCCAGGATGATTGAGATGCTACATAATCAGGGCTCACCTGCTTCGTCGGTAGTGATGGTGAGCTCATTGCTGGCCTCGCTCTTGCCAATGCGATTCTTGGCGTACATGCGAATGTTGTAAGTTGAGGAAGGGTGGAGGTCAATGATAGTGGCTTGGTTTAGCTGAGGGGAAACGTCTTTGGTTCTCTGAACAGAATCCCAAGAGTCTATATTAATAAGAGATTAAAAGGAAACAGACAAATAAAAGATGATGTTAACGTCACTAACGCAAGGGTGCAGTTAAACTGTCTCACAGAGCAGGATACTACCGTTGCTGAATTAACCCAGATAATGCCTGCTGCTAGAAGGAAATTGAGCGATCACTGTCCCTGACAGCACTCCTGACTGCTCCAAGTGTGGTGCTTTGAATAATTGGATCTCGGCCCCAGGATCACCAGCAAATGTTAGGAAATAGCTATTCCTTGCCTTTTTTGGTGGGGGTGGTGAGAGCAGTAAATATTCCCCAGCTTTGTGGATGTGCCTGTGTGTGCACATACTGGTTTTTTACCATTGCTACATTAGAACCACAGTGAAGAACGTGGGAGCTGCGGCCCCACAGGAACCCTCACTCAGAGAGAAGGTAGGTAGGTTATGCTCCAATAAGTGGAAGAATGGAGTTAATAATCAGGAACTGAGGGCTCTTAGACTAGCAGAGATCAGGCAGAAAGTTTGGAATTCCAGGAACTTGGACCACAGATGAACAGTCAGCACAAGCTTGGAATACTTAGTTATGGGACTCAGCACCCTCCAGGACTCATGTTATTTTTCTGACTCATGTTAGGATGCAGGAGCAGGTTAATACAAGGGGAATGTAGAACCTTCTTAGCTGTTTGCATGCATCTGTAAAAGGAGGAGCACATTATTATTATTCACGCTTACTATTAATCTGCCTGTTATGTTTTTAACAAATTCTCTAGATTATATAATAGGAAAAAGGAAGGAAATTGGCTAAACACAGTCACCCCTCCTTTTCATCCAAGCATTCAATTGCTGCAAACAAAATAATGGAATCTATCTGTTTAAAGCATCTTGATGTTTTTTATGAGTTGCCATTCTTCATTTCTTTCTTACTGCAGGCGATGTTCCTCCTTTAACCTCTGCAGCATCCTACGGGGGATGTCACTGGAGGCTCTGCAAGAGTGTGTTACAGTATGGGTCACTGTAGGCAGGACCGCAGAAAGCTCAGCAGATAAGAAAGACTAGTTTAAAAATAGAAACCTCACTCAGATACAAAACATTTGCACACACTGTAAATTTTATTTTATATGAGCTTGCTGAAAGACGCACAAGTTGTCACAATGACATCTGCAGCTTGGATGGTTACAGGGCCTGTTTGCTTGTCAGTGTGGCTTCGTTTAACCAGAAAACCTTTAGGAATCAGACATTCAAGTGCTAATCAAATACACTTGAATATATTTTTACTTGGAAACTGAGTTTGCCAGAGCTTCCACTGCAGGATACTTTCAGAAACTCTTAACGAGGTACTTGCATGCAGCACTCTTACAACTTGCTACAACTTCACAGAATTTCTTAAACTTTACAGAATTTTAACTTGCAGTTATACTCCATTGTGTTAAATGTTACACAAGCACAGAAGGAGAATCTGTCTGTTCCAGTGTACAATGCCAGCAGGAAGGGAATTAAAAAAAAAAAGATCTGCTTGGAATTGAGAATATGTGCAATTTCCCTTGGAGATGATGAGAATTTCTTTTAATATAATCCATATATTATCAAATTGCTTAAGATTTCACCTGGTTGTTTGAAATACTGACCTCTGAGTGGCAGGACTCTGTAGTACATATTAGCTGCTGAAATCAAATAAACAAATTTGAAAAATTCTTGTGACTTTTAGTGGATTAGGTAATGACACACCATGGAGAAAAGAAAGATGAAAACTCACAGTCTTCTGTACTTCCAAGTATTGGTTTCCAGTGTTTATTTACAACTAATGCATGGACTTCGGAAGTATATTTTGAAACATGTATCCCCTCTTTGAAGGGTAAAGTAAACCAACAAAAACAATGCCTTCAAACTGAGTCAGTGCAGGGAGAAATTAATCAGTTTGTCACCAAAACTCTTTTCAGTTTTGAAAAACTTAAACGTTAATAAGAAAAACTAAAAAGAAAAAGTTAATTTTGTTTCCTTCTGGCAAACCCTGAAAGTATTTGCTTGCAACCCTGTGAAAAAAAAAAAGAAAGGAAAGAAAGAGTGGAATTTTTAACATATTCTTTATTCCACTCAAATACACCCAGGCGTTTCTCAGTGTTACATAAAGTGCACGCTGACAGCACGAGCTATGAAAACTTTATGGTTTTATGAAAACCAGGAGCTTTCCCTCCGTTCCGGCAAAAAGGGCTGCAGGTTTGGGGTAGCCCCGCGGAGGACAGCGAGGGCCCGCTTGCCCCGAGGCCGGCCGGGGTGTCACCGTGCCCGCTCCCTCCCA
>NW_010238741.1:15435-26058 GCF_000690775.1 Eurypyga helias | reverse complement strand
CGGCGCCGCCGCCCAGCAGAAAGTTACTGGGCCGCACCGCTCCGTCGTGCGGCTCAAATGGGGGTGGTCGTGATGTACCCCGCGGCCGCAGGGCGAACGGGCTCTTCGGGCGCCTCAGGGGAGCGGCACCTCTCAGTTTACTTTCGGATGGGAACCTGAGAGGCGCGAAAGAGCCAGTGCTGCTTGTTTCGCTTCCTCCCGTGATACCTTATTTAAAGGGTGCGCGTAAAAAACCGACCAAAACAAAACACCAACTGACTTACAGCTTAAAAGGAATAAACAATTTCATCTTTCTTGACCTTTATCCTAGATTTTTTTCTTTGACGTACTTACTGGTTGACAGGCTGCTTGTTTCTATCTGCGTGGTCTCATCGCTTCTATGAAAGCATGTTTCGGGCTTGATTCACTTAGGCTCTGTTGAAGAGTTTTGGTACGAAATTCGTGGCATACCTGATACCTGCCTTGCCAGCTTTTTTTGGTGCTGAAGAAATCCCATGCTCTTCTGCTGATGTTTGTTTAGGTTTCACTACAACTCTGCTCGTAGACAAACATGGTTCTCCACATTTTGCATATAGAGGTCTTTATTACTGAAGGCAAGAAGCATGCAAATAAGTAGATCTAAACTTACGACAAGTAACATTTTAAGCATGATCTCTTATTTCTGCCAGCTTCTGTGTAAGCCAGTTCTGGCCGTTTTGCGCTGCTGCGCACGTGATAGGAAAGGAAGCTTATTTTGACTTTTAAAGTAAGTGCACTACTTAGAAAAGATTCTGTTTGAAGGACTGCTATTTGTTTATTTATTTTTTTTTTAGTAGGAGCCTTTAAGTTGACCCCAATATCTTTAATTGGATTGGTTTGCTAATTATAGTCCACGTGGATGTATTTTGGTTGGATGCAACCAGTAAGTCAAGTTCAAATAAGGGCCAAAGAAAAACTGCAGAGATAAGAAAATGTCTCTGTCTACCTAGAAGGCTACACGTAATATTTAAATAACACTTTTTTTTCCTGTACTGTGTGTGGTGTGTGTATACACAGGTAATATTGAGAAGACTGCCTTGTTTTAGACACTTTATTCCATGGTGTATTCCTACTTGCTCTAACTAGGGTTGAATGAATTCAATAGTCTCCTTAGTTTCATAAATAGATTCATAGAAAGCAGTATTTCAGTGTCTGAGTCCCTCATTTGTTTTGTGTTTTGGGGGAAGATGGTGTGTTGTTAAGCAAAATGCTGCTGTTCTATGGGAAGTCGATGAGAATTCAGACAGGTACTAGTTTTTATTTTGCCCCAGTTGAAGTAGATACAGTTTCAGGGTTTGGGTGGCATTAACTGCACAAGAAAGTGTTGACTTTTTGACACTGTAACAAATTCTTTGTGAAAGGGAAAATAATTTTGTGGGTTTTTCTAAGCTTAACCCCAAAAGACTCACTAGCACTCTGCTGTTGTTTATAAACCAAGCTTCTGTTTGCGAGATGTTACCAGAAACCATATCTTGACTTCCAACTACAGGCTGAAACAGCATGCATCTGAAGTTTGTATAACAACTGAAAGTTTCTTCAGACTACTTGGAATTTGTCTAGCACTGATTGATTGAGTGTTCTTGCACTTTCTGGGTGCATGTTCTCCCAGTTTAAAGAGACCTATCGAATAATCATTTCTGTACACAAGAAGCATTATTTGCTAAATAACTTTGAAATTTTCAATTTTTTTGGAAGATATGACACCATTACTGAAGTGATTAGTGTTGAAATATATTTGAAATCACTGTTCTTAGTGTAAAGAAGATATAGTTTCTTATGACAGTGGTTTGGTTATAGTTTCATTTTGTGCTGTTAATGCAACAGGGGAGGTGGACTGGGTGATGACTTCGTAGCCTAGCTTTCCTTCAGTTTTGCAACGGACACCCACTATTCTTTGGCATCTTTCATGGCTTGGACATACTACTAATTGTAATTGACACTGGAGAGTGGAAGGACACTGAAATACACTGAGTGAAAACTTTGTTGAACCATACTTCTGTTTCGATATGGATAATGCATGAATAACTTGATTTGCTTTAAAAGTGATGCACTATACTGTAACTGTATGCTTTGTAGGTATGTTGTCTATATACCAAAAAGCCCTCTGTTCTCTTTTTCCCAGCTAATCCAATAAACATCCTGTTAAAACGTTATCCCTTTGCGAACAACAGCAACAATTCCAAAAGAGGGGAATAATTTAATGTGTGCATACATGTGTTTTGTTGAACATGAAAGCATTGCTTTAATTTTCAGCGTTTGAATGAAATGTGCAACCCACTTACTGGGTTAAGTACTGTCTTCTGTAAGAGAAGATTGCCAATTTAAGCGCTCTTCAGAATTATTCTAGAATATCAGATGTATTTGTGTCATCTCGGATGCTCATTTTGTTAGGATGTGCCTAATGAGAATACCGTGGAGAGGGCAGGGGATGCTTTCCAGCAAAGCATGTACTTCAAGGAGTTTCGCATTGCTTGTGAAGAAAGGTGTGTTTTCGGTGAGAATCTCTATTGTCAACCAGGACGCTTCCTCTTGGTTGTAGGGCAGAGACTTAGCCAGGGACTCCTTGGTAAATTTGTTGCACTAGGTACTCTTTATTTGCAACAAGTTGGTGTGGTATAGAAAAGATTATTTTTCTAAAGATAAGTTACATAGTAAATGGAAAAGCTGATTCAAAGTGGTTTAAAAAAAACCCTCTGTTAAAGCCAGAGAAACAGTAAACTACTGGCAAACAATAAAACCTTGAATGTGAAAGCTAACGGTGTAGTGTTTTTCATACTGTAAAAAGTCATCTTTAAAGTTTTGGTTTCTGTTTTCATCTTGACTAATTGTATGAACACCATTCCAGGTTATCTATAGGAAGAGAAGAATTTAAAAATGAAGCTTACTTAGACAAATCACTAATATATACTAATAAAGAGACTGCAGAAAATACAAGGGTGTAGAGGTCAATTATTTGGTACTTTGTCCTCATTCCGTAGCTGTAGATCAACATTGAGTATGGACATGCAGGGAGTTTTGATGCATGCCATGGGTTTCAGACGGGTTCCTGTTGACTTTATTTAAAGGTGTTGTTCAGGTGTAGTAGGAAGCTGTGGCAAAGTTAATACTTCCAAAACAGCCTCCCTGGGATTGAGTATCATTAAGTGTTACTGTCAAGGAGAAGTAAGCATTTTTGGCTAGTGTATATGAAGATGCTTACTTTTGGTCACTTCAGATGTTTCTTTAATTTTATATTATTTCTGTCAACACTTACTATGCTTAGATGAAATAACTTGATATATGTTGAGTCCATCTTGACCAGTCCTTTTTTTCCATTTATTTTTATGTGATTGTCTAGGTGTGAGTCATACTGGTCAAAAGCAACATTAAGAAGTTGTTGCCCTGTGCTATTTTTTTTTTCCTCTGTAATACCTTCATTAAAGAATGGTAGTAGTTTTAAAAATTCCCTTAGGAATGCAACTGGGACCTCAATATTTCATATGCCTGTCTGAATGACTTGACAGCATGGCTTGTCAGACTTGCCTGCGTTGTCCATGTGGTAAAGTCATTTGAGTGTCTCCTACAGTAGGAACAGGGATGAAGAGTCTGCTTCAGCTTCACTGAGACATGAGAGTGTCTTAGCACTGCCTTTTTTGTAGGTGTGGAGTGGCAGTGTCCAACAGTCAAAAACTTCCTGAACAGCTGATTTAGCACTGAGAAACAGCAATCTTGCAAAACAATTTCTACCAACACACATATTTTTTCCCTGTAATAATATAGTGTGCCTCTGGAGACATGTCATCAATGCAGTTTGCTTTGTGAGATTTTCTTAAAGTTATTATAACTTTTTCTAAATGTATTGATAGACTTCTGAGGCAGAGAGTTAAGGTTGTACGTATGAGTTTCATGTCATCTGTCTTTTCGTGTAACATTTGCCAAAGACCTTCATCTAGTGAGCTCTGCATCTAGCCTTAAATGTGTGTAAGCAGTACCTTTGAAAAGCACACAATCTTCATGTATGGAGTAGAGAATTCCTCCTGTCCTTAGGAAATTCGGATCTCAAGTTGATGAGAATAATGTGTTTTGAAGGTGAACAAGAAGATCCAAGATTTTAGGTTAGAAGTTGATTACGTTCTAGTTGTACTGGAGTGTCAGAATTTGACAGTTAGTAGGTTCAGCGATATTTGATTCCTTTGTAGGAAAGAATCACAAAGTTCATCCCTATTTTGTTTAAGGCAATTTGGAATTTAATTTGTTAATTTTTCAGATAATAAATAAATCCTACTACAAGAGTTTAAAAGAAAGCTACTTGCTACACATGACATTGAACCTTTTCCATATTTTATATTAATAGTTTGAGAACGATTCAGTACTTTCCTTTTGTTGCTACTTACGGCACTTCACATATTTGTGGTTTTTATCTTAACAGTGTGCTTGGTGTTTTATATGCAATATGATGATATGCTGCAGAAAAGTTATTATCATACAAAAAATATGAGCTTAATGAAAATTTATTTTGTGTCTCGAAGATTTCTTTTAAAATCCCTTATTTCAGAATGAATAGGAATTTCTAGGTTCTTTGAACTTTTAAAAATTAGATTACCTATTTTGGAGTATTTTAGACATAGAAATCCAATATTAGTTTGTTTTAAAAATATGGATGGAACTTGAGTTTAGTTTTGATTATTTGAGTCATTACTAAACGATTTTTTTAAAGGGCAGAGAAACTTAAAAAGGCAAGTTAGTATTCCTTCATTAATCCTCAGTAGGTTATTACATGTATTTTGAAGTGTTGAGTGGAATAACATTATCATAATTGTGATACTCAGCTCAGCTAATCCTTGATTTGGCTTCTTTTGAGTCTCAAAACTCTTGAGTTCATTGTCTCAGTAATTTTTTTTTAATGTGTTTCAGCTCTTTCTTTACCATTTCTAATGTATTAGATGTATTCTTTGGTTAAATTGCAGACCTATACTCTAATAAGTTTTATCACTCTGCTTCTGTCTGGGTTTCAGTTATTGTTTTATGTGATATGGGGCGTGGAGGGGAAGGATTTAAAGCCTTTTTGTCAATAAAAACAATGCAAAACAATGGGTTTTTAATATTTCACGTGGGATTCTAAAGAAACAATTTAGTTACTTTTAGTAACTTCCTTTATACCTTAGTAAACAACAGCAAGGGTGGCTTTGTTCACCTTACTTTAATTATACCTTTGTCCCTTAAAATAACTTGCTTTGTCATTACAATAGGAAAAGGAATACAGAATGGTGGCTTCTTTTCTGCTAAACTTAGTTGCAGAATCTAAAACATCTAGCTTGTATATTAATATTTCCATGTGCCTGTAGTCTACTAGCTAGGCTTATCTGAGCATATATTAGTTATATGCAGCTTTTTGACATACTGAAAGTGAAAATAGAACACTGAAAATATTAAGGCATTGTATATGCCAAAATGTTCTTTAAAAAGAGCTATTTATCTGTTCTGAAGTACATTGTTTTTCCTTATGACAAGGTGAAGGCAGTGCCATTTTCCTGTTATCCCCCTCATTATTTTAAGTCAAGGGTTATGAAATAAAGTTGATAGGAATAAATTTTTGATACTAATATTCTTAAAGACATTAGGGCTTTTAGTATGAAATACAGTTTAAAAAATACTTGCAATGCCTCTCACGGAGATATATCTTGGAATTTTTTATATTTGTTTTAGAATTTGTAAAGTATGAACATTTTTACTTAGAAAGTATTTAGGGATATCTTTAAGTGTCTTAATTGTGTGTGTGTAAAGATTACACTTATATGAATTTTGGGTCTGTTGTCTTTTAATAATCCTGTTTTTTTTATTTCTTTGTCTTGTCAAGCCATGTTGTGTTTAGCATTGGTTTGGGGTTTTGTTTGTTTGATTTTTTTTTTTTTAATTGACTCTAGTAAGTTGAACAAATACTATCTGCCTGCAGGTTCCTTTTTCTCAATCCAAGCAGTGATAGTATTTGAATCAGTCAGTCCTCCTGAGACCGTAAAAAGGGATATAATACGTTCTGCTGTGTCTGAAGTGTAACCAAAATTCCAGGATAGGTAGTTAGTAAAAGCCTGTATAAATGCTCTATACTTTTTAGATAAAGCACTCAAATTAATGTGATTCTTCCATTAGCAAATTAGGCTAATTTGATTTACTAGGTTCTGTAGCAATTTCTGTTCTGCAACAGAGTCTTTGTGTAATATTTGATGATGTGCAATATATCCTCTAATTGTTTGACCAGATTTTTAGATAACAACTGTGGTAGGGGAAGAGGATATGCATGCGATTTTCATATAAATAAAACTTGCATCTCAGCTTCCAACCCTAAAGACAACTCTGTTCTTAGTTGAGAGCCTTATCTTTCGAATTCCTTGCCCTGTGATTGCAGCTGGCACTGGAGACAGTTGCAGCCTGTTTGGTTGTCTCGGAGGATTCAAACTCAGATTTGAGAAAACCTCTTAGGAGCTTGATCTGCTCCAACAAAAGACCCCAAACCAGGGAAACAAACGTGTGTGTGATGGAAGCTGCTAGAGGATGACTGAGAGCTGCTTTTTTTGGTAGTGTGTGTGCATGCAAAATTTTTTCTGTTACCTTTCTGAGAAGTAAGGAGATAGAGATGATGAGATTTGGCTCTGCTTACGCTGAGGACCAAAGAACCTCAGTGAGTCAGGCAAAGTGAATCAGAAAGATTCACTTGCTGTTTTTTTTCTCTCCAAAATATTTTATTAAACAAATGATTATTTGTAAAAAGGGAAAATGGTATAGTTCCATTATATATTAAGAGAATGAGGTTGGATGAATCACAAAGTTAATAATGCTACAAGAAGTTATGGGGTTCATCTCTGGAAGCACTTGAAGTGATGCTGTTGGTATTCTCTCTGGTAACTTGAGTTGGTAGATGCAAGAGTATCTGTTTTTTCTCAGCTCCGAAATTGTTGAAAGTAGGAGCCTGTGTTTATGAAAGTTCTTACAACAGAGGCCTGAATCATACAATTTACACTGAATTTATGGGCACTGTCTTCTTTACTGAGCTGTCTCTTTTCATGGGGGAAATGGGAGGATGCCCAGATTCCAAGGGAGGTTGTCTGTTCTAACGAATTTCAATCATTATTCACTTCCACATAGTGGTGGTGAAGTGTAGACCTGAACCACTGTTTTTAGTCCTGCTTGTAATGGATTTCTTTACTTCTTCCCATCCACTGGGCCTGTGGAGGTACATGACTGCTGTGATGGGTCTAACATCCTCCTTTAATTTAAAAATACAAGTTGAGGAAAAGGTGTCTTCTGACTGAATGGTCCATTGCTCATTTTAATGGTTGGGCTTACAATTCCCATATGGTAGCATCGCGAAAGGAGCTGATTCTTTTCTATATTGCTCTTTTTCTTGAAGTTCAAGGTGAGCACTGCAAAGGTGTTGGCTAGTTTCACTACAGCTTGGGAAAACTGTGAGCCTCAGCAGAGGGATCTGGGACTCTGTTGCAGTAATAGTTTTTGCTTTGTTCAGAAAGATCCCTCTGCAAC
The DNA here is from genome assembly GCF_000690775.1 of Eurypyga helias. Lineage (NCBI taxonomy): Eukaryota > Metazoa > Chordata > Aves > Eurypygiformes > Eurypygidae > Eurypyga > Eurypyga helias. The sequence goes on along the minus strand of NW_010238741.1, from coordinate 18,525 downwards.
CTCCACAGGTAGGAACTTAGTATAATACTAGCTGTTCAGAAGTGTGTTGAAATGTTTCATATGGCACTATAAAAGTGGCTTAACAGCTTTCCAAAGAAGAAAGGCTAAGTTTTACTATTTTTTACCAGATCCAAAAAAATACAGGTGTTTTCTTCACATGACTGACTGCGATGGAGTCAGTTTTTACTCCTACATCATAAAGCATGCAGACAATAGTTTCTTGTTTGCATTATGCATATACATGACTACTTGATACTGTCTGCAGAATACACACAATATACTGTTGGAGAAGTATCTTCCAAGTTCCGTTTGATAACGGGAAGAAAAAAGCAATCCGACCTATTCTCCAGTTGCTGGAACATATATAAAAGCAGGTCAAGTTTTTCCCTGTAGGAAGCAGCTGGAATGCAAAATATCTTCAACTCCATTTCTTAGACATTTTTCCCCTATTTCTGTGGGTACATCCTATTATAGTAAGGGAAACTGTAAAAATTACTATATACCAGCCACTGAAACTTGAAGCGCATTGGGAGAGCAGAGTTGATTGCTAACAAGTATTTCAGTTCTGTGCCAGCTGTGCAGAATAAACATTTCTGTAGCTTTTCTTGAAATAGTTGAACTACAGATGAGATGCTATTTTCAAGTGAGAGTTCTTGTACCATGTGTTTCAGGCAGCTCTCTTGCATCTATAGACAATCCATTATTACATCTTCACGGAAGAAGGTTTCTGTATGACTGTTTTTCATTAAGGTCAGTTTTTGTCATGATGAGAAGTAATTCTCCAAAGTCTGCTCTTTTAGAGCTTTGCTGAGTGACTTTCAGAATAAAGGAATACAGCTTTTAGAAAGCCTCAAAGGAATTTATTAAGGGATAGTACTACAGATGCTTACAAATGGCTTCTTGAAAGTGTAGTGTGAAGTTACAACCTTTATTTTCATTAGTCTTTTAATGCTTTGATTTATCTCCTTCAGCTTCCTATGTAATTCAGCTTGGCTTTTAATTACTCATTAAGGGAGCGATCAATATAACCATACAACTGTTGATAATCCTACTTAAATCGTTCCTAGTAATATTGTGAAGCTAAACCGGAGATAATTCAGTTAGTTGTGTCACCATATTTATCTCACTTTTGTATTTTGGGGGTTTTGTTCAAAATTTAGTAAAGTAGTACATGAGATGGGTGGGATGCAGTCGGACAGACAAACGTTTGAGGTTGTTGGGACACTGACTGCCATGAAAATCAGTCATAGATCAGATTTTGATTGAGTGATACTTATTTAATTATAACCAGTGGATAAAGAGGGAGCTTTAAGCATAAATTAATTCATTAAAACAGAGGGTGCACTGGGCTCAGTGATCAGTATGTGGGCGGACAAGATCATCGCTACTTAGTACAGAAGTCCATTTCTTATTGCTTATCTCTACCAATAAAAATAAATTATTACATTTTTCATAAGCAAACACAAAAATTGGCAAGTACATAAAATTTGCCAAAAGGATAAAGCATATTGCAGGCTCTGCCAGCCCAAGCTAAGTACTGTGCATTACATGGCTTCTTTTGACTTTGTAGTTGGGAATAAAGTCACCTGTGATCACCTCTTAAAGAATGCAAGAGTGTTGTAGGAAAACCGAACTTACGTTGGCTATTTGGATACTAATGTGCAGCTGCTTTTAGGTCACGGTTGATTGAGAGGCACATCTGGGTTTGTAAAGATTGGCGTGTTTGTACTAAGAGTACCGGATACTGTGCTGCAGTGATGCAGAAGGGCGGAACTGCAGCCTGCCTGCGGGCACGTGTCTTTATCTTGTCAGGATCTTTCCATCCACAGGGGACGGACTTGGTTATCTCTAGTTTGAAGTGCGCAAACAAAAGTTCTGATAATGTATGACCCATAAAATGACTCTCACACTAGTAAGGTGAAGGATGTGGAAATGCATGTTCTGGTTATTTCTGCCATACTGACTTACGTTACACAAAGTCTAAACAGCTAAAGCTAGTGAGATCAATCAACAGTAATGAAGCAGTCTCATGTTGTTCCAAAACCTGGTACATAACATTTTCTTTTAACTCTTACATAAGCTTAAACAGTATTTAAATCTTAAGGCAGGGTGCAGTTCCATAAACACAGGCGTCCAGTGTGCTTTTAGACACAACGGGGTATGGTGCCAATGCAAAAGGCAGTGTATCACCTGCATAGGTCTTACTGTCACACCTGCCAGTGCTGGGGACATGTCTCAGAGGCATTGTATTCAATATTACCTAAACCTTGCAGCACTAATGGATGTATCATTCTGGTTTTTACTTTTATCCAGCTGAAATACTGCATGTTTTTTTTTTTTTAAAAGCAAAACTGTAAAATGGACACACTTCTGTGTTTCTGTAGAATCAGGTTGTACTGCATTTTTTGTTGCATACCACTTGAAAAAAATACTCATACCAAGTTTTATTCTGCAAAGCACAGCGTCCGTACAGAAGTAGCCTTCCATCTAGCTGCTGTGTGGTGCAAATACACGTTTTTGAAATGATAAAAAAGAAATAACCTGTCTGTGTATAATGGTTCAGTTTTCAGCCTGTACTTGGTGGGATTAAAACAGTTTATTTCCCAGTCCTTTCTCCATTCATTCATTCATTCATCCCACAGATTGCTTTCAGAACAGTCGTATTTGTTGCTATCACATGTTTACATTTGTTGGGCAGTCTACTAAATGGATATGTATGTGATGCATTTGATAGCACTAAAGCGGTGTGGGTTCCTGTTCTGTGCTAGCACTGTGTACAGGCATGCTCCTGTGTGTACAGCCGTAGAAGGGTGTTCCTCCACCATCACAGAAATGGCTTTTCTTGGCTTCCCACCCTTTTCTAGATGAGCATTATTTGATTGCTTATCTTTATTTTGAAGGATGGGGGGGAAAGGCAAAAGGAAACTTCTGCCCTTTGGCTTTTCTTCCTTCTTGATTGTAGTGCTATTTATTGCTTCTTCACAGCTGCTAAGTACTCAGCACACTCTGGGAGTGAGGTGGTCAGAAGGTTGTGGCGAGTGGCATGTCCTGTTCCAGGGCTTAACTTCCCCTCTGTCCCCTGCAAGCTGA
>NW_010238741.1:0-15404 GCF_000690775.1 Eurypyga helias | reverse complement strand
GTAGGGAAAAGAGCACTCTTGTCACTGCCTGGCTCAAAGCCTTGAGGGAATGTGTGCTTTTTCTTTTCATAAACTAAATGTTGGCTTTTTTGGTTAATTTGTACTTCTAAGAGGTTGTTTTTCTGTCCTTATATTTGCAGATGATGTTTTTTAAAAACTTCTGTAACTTAAGGGTTTGTATTGCCTATAATGAAGTTACAGTGGAACTAGGAAGAATGTTACATTTCTGCAGCCTTTACTTTTTTTTTTTAAATTAAATCCTTAAAAAAAACTCAATACATGACTGGTGAACTGACTACTGCAGATTTTAACAGTTCCAAGGATACGTGCATCCATAATACTTAAGTCTTTGGCTTTATGCTCCTTTACAGAACCTTTCCTTCCATTTTCTTGCACTCTTGATATGATCAATGTAGCCATAGTACAGGAACCATTTGTCCATTGCATGGATTCTGACAAATGTTGGAATGGTTAAAGCTCCTGTGGGTTCAGAGTTGGACCTGTGAAGCAATACTGGCACCTTTCTGTTTAACAGCATCCTGTGCATTAGTACAGACAGAATTACATGGTGTGCACTTTATAAAGTGCCATGCAACTTAGAATTTAACACATTCTGCTGCTTTGAAGTGTTACAGTGTTCATGAAAAATGTTCTGTAAGTCTAGAAACATGATTCTGTTATACGGTTAATTAAAAAAAAGGCAGATTTTTAATATGAGCTCAGTCAGTAGAAGGCATCAACAGACTTTTTTGTTGGCTGTCAAGTGAGAAAAACTGAAAAGACTTAAATTCTTTCTCTAATATTTCCTTCCAGGCTGACTCATCAGTAGAAATTGGGAAGAGCTGCAGAAGAGAAGCCAAACAGACAAGCTGATAACTCAGAGAAATACTCTGTTGAGTTGGGGGTTCAGAGTGGAGCCATCATGAGCGATGTTACCATTGTGAAGGAAGGCTGGGTTCAGAAGAGGGGTAAGTTCTGCCTTTTAATGGAAAGTTTTTGTGACCTGTCGTATGCTGTGCGCAGTGGTATTACATGGTTACACATATGAACATTCTTGATTTATCTTCTGGTCTGCGGTGAGCTAATCTGACCATATGGAATTAATGGCCATTAAGGCCTTGGTCGTATTAATACTTAACCCTTGTCACTGCCCCTGTTTATAGGGGTAACTGACAGGGAAGAGGAGGTTGGGCTCCGTAATTCCCACTTAACCTTGTTGCTGCAGCTCCTGTCACCCACGTATCACCCACGTATCAGACTAAGTAGGCTGTTGTGGCAGCTGGAAGAGGTAGTCATAGAGGTGCTACATTAGAAGGTTGCTTGGAAGCTGTTGCAAATGCGGTGCTTTGTGTGAAATGGTTCCTAGATGCCAAAATCATTCACTGTGGCTAAGCTTGTATTACAAATGCAAGTAGTCCTCATAAAATCAACATAATACTTGCATAAAGCTCAGCATACACCTAATTGCTTTGCAGACCTGGAAACCATATGATTAAAGAATATGATCCTAATTTTAAGGCAGTCTGAAGTATGTTTTTTCTTTTACATTGGAATTCCTGTGAATCCTTGAGATGTCACTTTATAATTGTATCACCATATGACTTAGAAATTTGGGAAGGTTGCTGTATGTTAAACTTTGAATGGGAAACCTCTAGAAATATTTGGCATTTGTATCATGACATGATCTTTGGATGAAGTCCTCCATGCTTCACACTGCTCTGCTTTGGGCTTTGGTTGTGCACATGATTATTTCCAAAAGAACATAATTTCTCTTGCAGAGAGAAGGTGTTCTGGATTATAGGGTGATTTATGCCATGAGCTTCTGTGATTCTAGCCTAGAAAGATTTAGACTGGAATGGTGGGAACAAAATTACCCTTTAATTTACAAATAAATGCTTCGTTTCAATAGCAGTGTGTGAAGACAAAGATCATTATTAGCTTTGTTATTGCAGATTGACATTAAATGTCAAAGAAGCCAAGAGAATGAGAGAAAAAGTTCATTATTCTGTTATTATTCCTGCATAAATTGTATTTCAGGATGCGTTATGGGTATTGTAGATGAAAATGGGCTGAACTACGTGAGGCTTAAGGCCTGCTTCCTATTTTTGAATATATACCTATATTTCTTAACAAATCATATTAAAATTTAAAATTATTTTTCTGTCCCATCTTGCTGTTACTTACTGCATTTGGGTATCTGATTTAATTTTTTAATTATTTAATATAAATTTCTTTCAAAAGTGTTAGAAAATGATCGTGATGATCCAAATAATTCTCTTTACATGACATCAGTTCCTGCATGTAATATCGCTCATTCTTTTTACAGCCTGATAAAAATTCTGTGAGCACTGAATGTGTATATATTAATCTCTGGGGTCCGGAAAAGGACAATGTACAATGAAACTCAATGTCTTACTGAATACTTGAAATTCTGAAATGTATTTTCCTCTTCATGCTGTTTTACTATCTATTAATTGAAAAAAAGCCTACTGAGTTGACATTTTGATGTCAGTTTTATTAGTAATTATTTTCTTTTCTAAGTAAAGGCATTTAATGACATACATTTTTCCTTATTGTAATTAACTTTGAGTGAATGTATGGTTGTGTTTTTCCTTCTTGCTATAGGTAACTCTGTGGGTTTAAGTGGGATTCTTTTTGTTGTTAGATCTAATATTGTCCTTAATTTTCTGTGTCTGACTTATTCTGGTTGTTGGTGGTTTAAAGCTGAAAACAAAAGGAAAAGTGCGGTGTTTTCCCATGTCAGGAATTTGTAAGCATTTAATCCAGTGGTTATACGTTTCATGTAATTACAACTTCTACCCTGACCTTGCTCTGGAGCAAGAGAATCAAAGTTGTTCTTGTTGCCAAGAAAAAGTATCTAACTGTAATCTAAATGCTGCAAGTTGGAGTATGCTTGGTAGAAACTTCTTATTTTGGCAAGTAATTATTCTCGGTCTGTAGAAGCAGCATTGTGGGATTGGGTAAAGCTGCCCTGCTTCTGCAAGCTATCATGCTATTGCAGTTTTAAGGTGAATTCTCTGATGATCCCCACTTGACACTCAGGGACTCATTTCATAGGATGGTTTTGGAACAAATCAAGTTCCTCCAGGAGGAAGCTGAGCATGGGTTCTCCTCTCCAGGCAAAACACCAAGTGAACTCCAGCCCCAGCAATCGGTCCTTTGGGCAGCCCTGAACGACGTGTGTGGTGCAACGTTCAATCTGAGACTTCAGACTAAATTTAACTTGAAATAAAGCTTGTAAATCCTACATATGCTGGAAACATAGGGGCCTGGGCACCAGCTGCCTCAGTTGACCATGATGCCAAATGGCTTGGTCATGTGGATATAGCCTAAGACCTCTTAAAATTGTTCCCTTCAGCAGTCGGGGAGGGTTTGTGATACAAGAAGAACAAAGCAATCTCTGCAATTCACAGCCCAGTCAAGGAGTATGAGGATGACTTGAAAGTACTGGGATGAAGACTGGTTTTGAGGAGGTGGCTAATGAGATAGGCTATTACAAAGGCAGGTTACGTGAACTGGATGTAGGAATGAGAGGGGAGGACTGAAAGCTGAACTGAGGATCTCTCTGAGTTGAGACTCTGGTAGAGAAAAGCTGGGGAAGACAGGGTCTGTTAGGGCACAGTGTTACAATTCTTAATGGCTGTGAAATGCACTGAGAAAATGTTTGCTTTATTATCCTTAGTGCTGTATCCATGTCGATAATAGAGGGCTGAGGGCTATGTTTGTAAGCTTTTAACCCTGCTGTTGAGCACTGAAGAGTCAGTGTGATGTATACAATTGGTTTCAGTGCTCTGTTTTTCTGTCTGTGCTTAAATGATGAACCCATTAAAATCATCCAGCAGTCAAAGTTAAGAAATACCAGAATTAAGTTTATTTAATTAAGGATGATCACATTCAGGCTTTGAGTAGTCATTAGGAGAAGTTTCAGTGTGGTGAGAGTAGATGATATGAGAAAGAGTAAGCCGTTATATGTGAAGGATCAAACAGGCAGAGATGAGAGGCTGGCAAGTGAGAACTTTGGACAACGGAAGACACAAACCCCAAGAGGAAGCAAAGCCTGAGAAGCTCAGTGAACCTCAGGTGCAGTCAGGTCCCATCTCACAGGTGACAGGGAGACCCTGAATCACAGCAGCTGGGCCTGCCTAAGCAAGTAACGCAGTCCACTGAGAGCAGGTTCAGAGACTGGAGTGAGTCTGGAGGTGGTGAGGACCCTGATACCTGTCTACGCCCAGTGCATTTGCTAAGTGAGGTGGGTGTTAGGATTGGCTTCTGTCTGCTCCTGTGCTCCTTTGGCAGGGGTAGTGCTCCTGGAGTGCATCTTGTGGTTTGAAGTTTCATCTGTAAGGTAGAGCGTCATGCAGCGAACGGAAGTGCGTTAACTAGGGTGATAAGAAGATTTGTTGCAAATGTGCTCTCCCTATCTGAACTAAAGTCCTGAAGCTGATGTACCCTGTGAAACATCACAGTTTGTACAAGCAGAGGGCCAGCAGAGCAGTCTTCTTAGAGCCGAGTCTCTGCTTAGGCAAGAGAGGAGTGGGAATGTGTTTTGTGTGGACGGTCTTGTGGTTCCTGTGACTTACTGTCTCAGACCTGGTGATAACAGCCAGGCATCTCACGGCCTTGTGTCTCTGCACTGCTGCAAAGGTATTTTTGCAATTCACTGGCTCAGTGTGTTTTGTTTCGGAGAGGACAGTAATTTTCCTTCTTATTTCTGTTCTCCAGTTATTCCTGTAGCCAGATTAGGAGGGAGATGTGTTGGCTTCCTTCATGGGTTTCCTTTTTAGATGACACCAACAGTTTTCCTTCTAATGCATACAGGTGAAAGGAAAGTGATCTTGACTAAAAAATCTGAAATACAATGATCTGAATCTTGATGCTGAGAGGCAGAAGTTAAAACACGTATTTGACATTTATGCAGTTAGTGTGGGGACTCTGCAGTACTTGCTGAAACAACTTTTACATTTTGGATTTGCTTATAAGCACAGTGTTTTGCTGAGCACTTTTATTTTTTTCTAATATTGTAAGAGTATCTTTGATTTTACTAAATGTGTTTTTACTGTATTTACTAAATTAAATTTAATATTTTACGGAAGGGGGATATGTTTTTAATTTATCATTTTGGAAATGGCTGTTTTTTAAATGCATGAACATGCTTAGTGTGCTTTATAATTACATGCTATATCATTACAAAAGTAGGTTTTATGCCTGGAATTCAGGTGGTATTTTTTTCTTTAAAGCTAAAGTTTCCTGAGTTGTAGAGTTGACCTTGTCTGTAGTCTATAACAGTCACAACAATTAGATTTAAGAATAATTAATAACTATGCTTAATTGCAACCTAATTTCTTTATATATAACCTGTGCACAAGATTTCAATTAGTTTAAACATATGAAACGGTTTAAGAGTCTTTGTTACCATGTCATTAAAAGATCATTTGGGACACAGGAAAAATTGACACAGATGCTAACTTATTTTAAAAGACCCAGTTTTGAATTTAACATGTCAGATAACTTTTTCTTGAATTGAAAGATTTCTTTTTTTAATCTGTGTATTGCATAACAAGATAGCTAAATCATTATTTGAAGAGAAAGCAAAATGTTGTTTCAATCAGTGCTTCTGTTGTCATACTTCAATTACCATACCTCTGTTTGGGCTTATGAGTTCAAGTGTGTTACATTAGATAATGCTGTTTGTCATGGCAATCTTTACATGGCTTATGTGATAGGTTTTTACCCAAATTATATTGAATAATGTATCTGACTTGCTTATGGGGGTGACTTTAATATAATATCACAGTTTTGATGTCCTCATTTTGTCTCACAATGCTCACCTGAAGTACAGAAGTACAAGTGTGCCAGTTTTATAGAGAGGGAACTGAAATGTAAAATTGCTGGGGCTTAACCAAGATAATTTAAGAAGTTTAATGTAAGGAGATGGTGGTAAAAAACAGATGTCAAGCTTTCCTGTGATGAGATTGTTCTGTAAACAGTGTATGAGTGAAATACTGTAAAACAATTTTTCACTCAATTTCCCCCCCCCCCCCCCCAAACACAGTCTTTCATAACTTCTTAGTATCAAGAATTGAAGTTCCGGAAGTACTGTTAGTATTTCTAAACTCAGAGTTTATAGAATAAGATGTGTTTGATTTACTGTGATGAGAGTCACTCAACTGCTGGTCAGTTTCATTTTTGCAATTTAGAACATGATGTAGGTATTGTAGGATTTTAAGTAATAACCGTGTGTAAAAAATATTTATTGTTGTTATCTTATTATCAAGAAGAATAAATAGTGGAATAAATCTGTTGTTCCAAATAAGAATACAATTGTTTAAAATAGAAATTATTTACAGCCTTAGGGTAACATATCTTCCTCCTCCCTCCCAAATCCAGAAAAAGCACCAAGTAATTTAATTTAATGGACATCGGGTTTTACTGTTGAACCAAGACCAAACAGATGTTAATTTTGGAAGTACACACTGGAGATTGAGTTTATGTGGTATGGTATTCTTTTTAAAAATTTATTTATTTTGTTGGGTGGAGGCAGGGATGCCTTGATGGAAAAATTAATCTCAGAAGTTATGGTACTAATTGAGTGTTATTTGCAACCTGTCATAAATCTTGTTTGCAGATTGTCTGAATTATTTGAGTATCTTAACACACCTCTAACAAAGAGAAATCTAAATAGACGATCTTGAACATCTGCTATACAAAGTAGAATAAATTCAAACAATTTTTTTCTGATTGTCTTAGTGAATAGTAGTTTATGGTAAAGTTTTCATTGATGAGCCATTTGAAACTAAATAAGCCTCTTATTATAATCTGTCTACACTAATTTTGTCTAGTTAATAGAAAATGTGAATTACTGTAAAGTTCCCATAAAATATATGAATGTAAAAGAGGCAGCTCCATGAGGACCAAAGAAAAAAATGACAGTGCAAGCTCTCTTACATAAAAGTTTATACGTCTGTATATCCAAACTAGATTTTTTAAAAAATCTGAAATAGTTAGAGGTTGTTGTAATATGCACTTAGTGCAGAAATGGATTTAGGTAAACCTGTGAACTTGCTTGCAGTTGGGGAAACCTCACACACTGGGTTTTTTTGTGCTTCTACATAAAGTCAGAGCAAGAATCTGCGTATTTATAGGCTGTTTTCGTGCAGCTACCCCTCTAGGAGGGGAGAAGGGCCCTCTGTACTATTCCTCTGTCCCATTCACTTTGTAGTTGAGTACCAAGCTCTTCCTTTTGGAATAATTATAACCTTTTTAACCTTGCTTATCCCTGAAGGAAGGTCAGAACCGTGTGAAAAGTATTAAACATGATGTAACTAGGATGAGTGTAGGCTGTTCTCTTTGTTAAATAAGTGTTTATTCCAGGTACTTTTTAGGTGAGTGCTATTTTTGCAGCTCTCCACTTTGGATTATTACTAGTTTCTGTAAGTAAAGGCAGTTTGCTATAGTGATTGAAGCCTGAAGGTGTTTTAAAAAGTCTCAGGATTTTGCTCTGCAGTAACCTCGCTGAATGCCAGTTCAGGTAATTGTGCATGGTTGTTTTGTGATTTTTTGTTTTGTTTTTGTTTCAATGTTGCTGTAATACAGCCTCTTCCTAGTTTTTAAAGTGGTGTACAGTTGTGATTCTGATTGGTAAAAATGACATTCTTATAGATGGAGCTGTGTTGTAGATGATAGTGGCTAAAATTCTGTCCATGTTCTTTGAATAAATATATTAATTCCTACCACTGGTATGTCAGATAAAAAATGCAGTAATATATTCAGAGAGAGGAAGGTGTTATTCTATGTTTGTATCAATAGGATGTTACTAACGTGGAACGTTCATCAGAGCATCAACATGTTTGACCTTGGTGCTATTGATTTTCAGATTTTTGAAAAGAAGTTGAACAAATTCGCTACCTAAACAGAATGGCTGTTTATCATCATCCTTTCAGTGGCTTCTAAGGCACATTTCTGGTGCTTATCATCTTGAGCTTTGGGATTTCACATGTCCTGACTTTTATGGTAGAAAAGTGCTTTTACTGCTCCTGACAACAAGAAGTTGCTTGTTACGCAGGAAAACACCTAGGCAGTGGGATTTTTTTGTGTATTCTGGACGCACTGGCATTACATATTCTTGCATGTCTGTTCCATTTCCTATGTAACGAGTTATGCCTTATTGCTTATGTTCTGAAGATTTTCTCCATTCATACCAGTTTCTGTTGTTCGTACCAGTTTGTTACCCATGAGGGCAATACTTTTAAAGCAGCGAGGTTAACATTCTCTGTTGCAGGAATTAGAGAAAGAAGATGTTCACAATTCATTGCCCTTTTCCTGCTCACAGCCCTTTTGGCCTGGCAGTACTGCATGACTGAAAGTATGCTATTGGGGAAGACTTTAAGGAACTATTTCCCAAATACATGTTTTCTGTTTAATAAAACTCCTCCTACTTTTTATTTTTACGTAAAAAATAGTCACTCTGTGTAATAACTTTGGTGTAATGTAATCTGTTGATTAAACTTAAATTCATTTGTTTTTAGGTTACATTCACATAGAAGATGATGTTATTGTAAGGGTAACTTGCATGTAATACCAGGGCTTTGGATATTTCACTAAAAAAATAATTTTCCCTCTACAGACCTATGTGCCAGTCCAACACATCTCCCAAGTCTTTGTGCTTTAGTTCATTTCAAAGGAAATCCATATACCTGTTTGTGCTGGTTTTTCTCACCTCAGCTAGGACAATCAGTTTATGTCTCTGTGGGTCTCACTTCTTTTATACTACCCCTGCTGTAATCATCAAAAACATTTATAAGTTCAACATCTGTGACCTGTAACTAGGTCCTGAAGGAGTTTTAGGACTAGACTGAGAAGTCAGTTTTAGGGCACAAATACTGAAGAGGCAATTGAGACTTCTAATTGAGATACTGAAAAATAAGCTTTGGGAAGAGATCAGGCTACTGATGATTTAGGGAGTGAATAGAAGGTGGAGAACAAGTGAAGGAGGTTTTATAACCACTTGAGAGCTGTCTTTGTTGCCTTGTATTTACTTGGAGGAACTGTTGACTCTCCATGAGCATCTCTACAGTTTGCTGACAGAGTGGTTTTTTTCCCCACCAAAACACGGTGGTGCCTGTGATTTGTTCAAACTCCAACTTACTGAGAGCAGTTTGATCTTTCCTAAATTGCAGGCAATACAGTGTTGCTCAGTTGCAGCAGCACAAGCTTTGACTTCTGCTGGGAGAGTTTCCTGGGTTTCAGGATAGGTCTCCATTAGCACATAATACAGCACAAATGGAATGATTCTGTTGAGAGGTGCTGAGATTGTGGTGTCCGTACAATCTATGCACGTTTCCAGATCTTTGCTTTGGACTCACTGTCATGCCTGTTCCTATGCGCTGAGAGCCTCTTGGCAATGGGAATGTATGAGGTGTGGTCACAGTGTAAGCTAAAGCTTGTAATAGTTGATAACTGGGAGATGTGCTTCAGATGTATACTCACTGGAATGTAGATGTTCCTCCAGTCTCATTTTTTCCAGTCCTTTTCAGTGCCATCTCTAACTGTCCCAGCTAGTCTGGGACTACTTCCCTTGCAAATCAGGGCAGTGTTGGCTTACTTTTTATAAATCTAAGTGTGTTTCTTCAACTGACATCTTGTTTACTGTAAATTCTGAATTTATAGTTTGCTTTTGTACAGAGTGCTTTCTTAAAATGATAGGAAGATAGGAAATGAATGTGTCAGATGCCAGCACACTGATAAGAAAACCTGTTCCCTTTTTCAAGATAGATTCGGAATTTCACTTTCAAAATGTTGGTTGTCTTGCCTATGGGGGTAGTCTTCCCAAAAACATTAACCGTGTAAAATTAGGAACTTTGCAGTCTCATTAGTCGTTACCATTTCTACGTTGAAATTCCAAACTGCATAATCCTCAGTTATTCACATTTGAACAGTTGAAGTGTAAAAATTTTATTAAGGATAGCTTTCTGCTGGTCTTTTTTCAACACTGTCATGGTAAGAGAGTTACCGAAACCAGTATAGTCTTCACAGCTAGCTGCTAACTAGTCCTAGGTAGTGAGAACCACACCATCAGAGAGAGATCCGACTGCTAATTTATACACGTGCTCCATGCTTTTGGTTGCGATAAACTTGCAGACATCTATGTCCATAATGAAGACAGATGTGTAAGATGGTAAACTATGTAAAGAACTGGGCCAACAGTGTCTTAAATTCGGCACTCGGTACTGTGGATTTTAACATGGATTTTTCCAAGTCACAGTTTCCCTCAGATAAAATGGAAATAGTATTGCTGCTTCCCTCAGAGGCTTCCTGAATGTGAGTTTGTTCATCCTTGTGAAACTTCTGAGCACCTTATGTTTCTATATTAATGCTTTTTAAAATGTAATGGTTTTACATAAGAAGTAGAATGAGTCTAATAGTGGTTGAAGTTCAGCCTGATGGAGCAGCAGTGGATTTTTTGGGTTTTGTTTATCTTCCTGACATGTTGCAGAGGAAGATGTGATATCTGTTAGGGTGTACAAAGGCAGGAGTTGTTAACAAGATGCAAAAAATCAGTTGTCCTTTGTCATTTCTTTAGGTTAATTTTTAGCTAGGTGTCTTCAGAGAAACTGGAGGAAACCCCTGAAGAGCAGTCACTGGGAGAGTAATCCATTGGAATATGACAACATCTCTACCTATACTTCCACTCTTTTGACCCAATGAAACTGTGCAGATAGATTAGTGTTATAACTTCTACACAAATGAAAATACTTACAAAATAGTGGGCCTTCGTACAGTATTGGTTGCTTTAAGTTAGTATTCACTCACTTTGTTTTGAACTGTGCTATGCCAGTTTTTGTATGCTGACTAATACATCGGAAACTTTTCTGAACAAGTTTATTCTTATCTAGGGAAACAGCAGCAACTACTGTATTTTAATTAGGAGTTTGTGAACTTGCCCCTGATAGATGCGGTTCCATGTTTACTTGAAACTTGTGCCAAGTAGAAGCTGTTGCTGAAATGGGGGAAGTGTCGTGTCCTCTTCTTGCTTGGTTGTGTTCGCGCTTGTGCTTGCAATGGTGACAGGGTGAATCATACCAGGAAATTTATCTGGCCGAAAATGAACCTATTTTTATTTTCCTAGATAACTTTCAGATGGATCATTTCCCTGACCTGACTCACTGTGTAGCTGCACAAGCAGTAGAGCTGGCACACACGGGAATGCAGGAGTAGCAGCGCATGAGGGGGGCAGGACAGCTTCCTCCTCGTGGCCGCCCCCACCTTTGCAAGAGTAAATCGGTTATAGAACTGCGCCTAAAACCTAGGTTAGCACTACCAGCGGACTGCAGCACTAGTTTTGCATGTCAAAATGGTTTTCTTTGAAGTTCATGTTCAGAAAAGGGCCACTGATTTACTCCCCGTGCCAGTTGTAAGCGTGATTGCATTAAAAAATGCCACGGGGAGGTTAGCTAGTTCCTGTTCCTGTGTGTTTACAGTTTTCAAACAAACAGTAATTTTTAACAGAATAGTGACTTGGCTAATGTCTGAAACATTAGGTGGTTCCTTAATCCAAATGATACAGTAGTTTTGTAATCCTCTTGGGTTTAGAGTTTGAAAGCTGTTTAAAAAGAGTATATTAACAAAAAAAAAAAAAACCCCACAAAGCTTATGATAGATATTCTTCTGAGGCTAGCGAGTAGTTAGCTTCTGGGTATTACTCAAGATTAAAGTTATTCTTATGGTTCTCAGAGTTGAGAGCATACATCCTGTGCTAGTGGATATTCAGTGGAACTTCAGATAATGTTAATTTTTAAGCCCCTTAAGTTTTACATAGTGTTTCTGCAGTAGAGTTTCCATAGAGTTTCTGCTACGTCTGGTATAGTATCTGTAAAAGCAGATTTTGGCTGAAATTCATTCTTTGCAAGCTTATTTCAGGGTTTGTTTGGTTATATACCAAAATTTGGAGAAGGATCAAGCTGTCACGATTTCAACTTGCACAATGAATATTTGAAATGAGTTTTTATTGTAAACTTTTTTATTTGGGATCCCCTTGGATGGTTTTCAGTCACAGCCAGGATCTTATACATTTAGTTTATACCACGTGCATAGGATTTTATGTGGAAATGTGTTTGGCCCAGAGAGGCTTATGTAGAGTGAATGAACTTTTCCCTCACTTGATCCAACCATCCTTGCTCCAAAAGAGACAGGGAGAAGTGCTGTTACGTGCAGCAGTGGGGGCAACCATGCTGATAGTAGACCCAATAGTTACATTTCATGGGGAATGAGTGTCATATTCTCCAAACACATACAAACAACTTGTAGTTTCCTGTTTGCCACAACCATAATGCTAGGTCTTTAATAAAAATAAAATAAGAATAATAACAAAAACCCAAACAAGCAAAAAACCCACCTGAAACAAACAATAAAACACCACCCAAAACAAACCCAAACAAACTCCAAGCCCAAACCAAAATAGCCCACCAAACCAAACAAACGCAGTGTTTTTTTAGTGATCCTTACTAGCACTTTGTTTTTCCCTGCACCTTCTCCAAGAAGACAGGTGTAGGTATTGTTCAGTCTTTAAAGACAGAGTTAGCGAAACATTTGTGGTCATAGTGCATTATTTTTGGTATATGATAGCTGGTGATGCACACTTACGTATAAGTCTAAGTGAAGTATATTTTTTTTGTGCCAGCCTCCCAAGTGTCAGTGTAGTCATTAATACATAATGCCACAAATGTTAAGTATATTGGTAGTGAGGGTTTGAATAATCTGCTGTAAATAGGCAAATAATAATAAATGCTGCCTTTGGTAATAAAAGCCTGACCCACTCAAACAGGGTCACATTCTAAAAAGTTCTAATATCAATAGATATTTTGAGTGTTTTTGAGGAACATACTTCAATAATTAAACTTACTGTTACATAAGAGCATAAAATGTGAATTTGTGTTAGTTTTTTGTAATGAATTTTCCTGTAAAAGAGGAAACAAGTGGCTACGCTAGAGCTGGGTAAAATAAGGGAGAGAAAAAAACCTCTTTTTATTGAAAGGCAACAAGAGTGCAAAAGCTTCACTGTCTGGTCATTCACAGTGTGTCTGACCTTTCCATACAAAAGAAAATGATGCCTATAATAAAGTGGGTTTTGCTGGATAGAAAGTCGCAGGCCTTCATATTCAGTGAAATCATTGTCACTGGTAAATTGCCTCACAATAGGCATTTATATTTTTGTAGTAAATAGGATCCTGCATTAGAGCCTTAACGTGTGAATAGCCTTTCCTTTCTTGCAATCCACTTTATTCCCTAACAGCCATCCGTGGTTGGTAGGCTGTTGATGTCAACGGATTTGTAGCTGTACTGTAGAAGAAAGTTTTATATTGATAAGATGCGGAGTTTATAAAAAGGGTGCCTTACCACAATCTCTGTCTTCTGCCAATTGTCATACTTAAAAATGCCCCAAATATCTTGTAGTCTTTGGAGTTCCTTGAAAATCTGTTTGTTTTTCTTCACGTAGAGGGTGCATATTTTATTTTTTTTTAATACGCAAAGAAATTCATTCATTAACATTTTAATCTTTTCTCAGAATAGATAAATATTATCAATTACTCTCTACCAAGATATTCGATGCATTGTGATTAAACCAATGCTTGAAGAATGCATTATTAAATTCTGTTCAGAACACACCATATAGGAAGAGAACGATGTTTAAAAATGTCCCATCTTAAATACAAATGTTTTAATGTACATAAAGCCTTACAGAGGCTTAAAATTGGAAACGTAGGACTCAACAAGGCATGTAAAGATGGCAGTTTCCTTAAGCCCTTTTTGTGAGAAAAGAGGTGGATGCAAACATTTTTAACGGCACTGGTGTGCCTTTTCAATGGTTTGAGCTGCTGTGGAGCATGCAGTATGGACCAGGTGCCAAGAACAGTAAAGATCAGGAGAACTTTCTTAGAGTCTATTGTAAGGATAGTCTGCAAGGATATATAGCCTTTTATGCTTATGCTGTTCTGAAGAGCGCTTCCGTTTTTGACAGGGAAACATGCAGTAATGGTTGTAATTTCTGCTGTAGTTAGAGATTCTATTCCTGGTTTGAAATTATAAAAATTGAAGAGTTAGTATGCTTTACAAATACTTTCCTTTTGGTTCATTCTGTAACTGCTATTGGTTATTCCCACTGTAAAAGTCTGTCATTAGTTTGCTACACCTTTCCCTTAGCCACAGTTGTTCTCTGGTCTTGTTTGAAAGTGTTGCTGGTAGATGCTACTATTTTTGCATGGTTCTAAGCAGCTGGTGGGCCTGTTGAGGGTAGAGGGCAATTGATAATGTGGGAAGGATACAGAGAATGGAGGCATTCATGAGGAGGGTTGGGTAGGCTGGAAATGTGAGCAACTTTGGTACAGAAATGAAATAACTATTGCTACATACAGTAGCATCGAAGAAGAAAAAAATAGATGAAGTTTAATGTGTAGATAGGGTTTCAGGAAAAAAATACTCAAAAGCTTTCACTGGAGAGACTGGTATTTTTTAATTACTTAAGAAATCATGAGAAGTTTCTGTTAACAAAGAAAAATTCCATGGTAGTTATAGTAACGTTTGAGATGCTGCAACAAGTCCTTGTCCTCCAGTGATTAGAAAATGAAGTTAAATGAAAAGCATTATCTCTGTTTGTTTTGTTTACAATGCTATTCTGCAGTTATAAGGGAAAAAAAATCTGGACAAATAGAGTTAATCCCTGGAAACTCCCAGTTCAGTTACTACACTGGAAAGTAAAGGAATAAAAGAATGGAATAAATTTATGTATCTTGGTAGTAAGGTGCCTGTCATCTGGGGATTTCAGTAAGGAGCTAGCGTTACAAATTGGCAAGGCAACAGATTCATTTACTAACTAAATAAGATATGGTCATAAAAATCCATGTTTTAAAGACCAGGGTGTGAAACTTCAGCTCAGATATTTCTTTCCATCTCAACATATGGATGTGAAAGCTGGAAATCCAACAAAGGTACAGACATCTAAATGCCTTTGAAAGCAAATGCCTTAGAAAAATACTATGTATTAAATGGAATGAATTTATAACAGATGCCAAGATTCATTAGACAGCTCAAAAACCCCTTGGCTCTAAAGTTATCCAGAAAAGAAGATGGAATTATCATCTGGAACATATGTTAAGAATGAAGCCAGAGCATCTGTCATGGAAAGCATGCCACTGGGCAGCTGGAGGAACATGCAAAAAGCACCAACTGAAAGAGTCTCTCCATTGAACAATGCCTAAGGTAAAAAAAAAAAAATAATTGTGGGGCATTGCACTGGATGCTTAAGGAGTGGCTCAGAGCAGACAAAACTGCACAGGGTTTTTTGGCTTTGTGTTTGTTTTGCTGTTCCTGCCCTCCCCTCCTCACCACCC
>NW_010238740.1:12924-17438 GCF_000690775.1 Eurypyga helias | reverse complement strand
TTCTATGATTCTATGATTCTTCAAATTGGAAAATGAAGGTAGCTGTAATAAAGTATTCAGGGGAGAAAAGACAGACGAAAAATGCTAGGAACTTGATTGTGGTAGTTAAAGATGTCAGTGGAATATCCAGAGCCAGTAGAATTAAATATTCAGATTAGGACAAAGTGGTCAGATAGAGCAGGAAGGGAAATTCAAGCTTCAGCAGTGTATTTGTCCAGAAACAGTCACGGCACAGAAATGACTGCAGTTTTTAATGTAGGAACAGAGGACTGAGGAGACCTCCCAGGCTTCGGATTTGGATTGTGTTCCTTTTCTTTGGCTGGCAGCACTGTTGTTCAGTTATTACTATAAAACCATCAAATGCTGTTAAAATTCTTTCAGATTTCCCTTTCAATAAATATAGGGTGATACAATTATTTCTTCTGTGACTAAAATGGGAAAATTAGTTTTACATCAGTCAGCACCTGAGAGATCATGCAGCAACTGGGATGTAACACCAAATGCAGCAAAATGTTGTTTTAGTTGTTACTGTATCTTTTTTTTTTTTTTAATATGAGCAAGTCTCCAAGAGACTCAAAATAAACAATTTTTAGAAGTTTGGTATGAATTGCATGGTAATGGGAAACTTGGCCCCAGCTTAGCTAGAGTGTGGGAGCAGAAGGATGGGCTTGGATGGGCATCGTGTTCTGTACTGACCAAGTTCCACCTTGATTATGTGAGTGATACTTGCAGCTCTTGGAAAACCGTGGATCAGATCAGAAACAAAAGCTAAAGCAGAAGGTTGAGCGGTTGACAGGTGAACGTTTCTGTTAGCACGTAACGCTGCTTTTTCCAGCTGGTCTTTCGTGTGCTTACTCTAAAAGCACGGTGCCGCAGGAGATGACATCCGCCCATTCCGTGGCAGTTATACTTCCTCAGGGAAGACGGCACCCTCGGTGTCATCACCCCTGGGTTTGAAGAACTGGTACTCAAAGCACTTGGGGGGAATGCTCTCGGGAAGCACATGTGTATGCTCCAGACAGAGGAATGGGGACCAGTATAGCAGGACGTCTTGCACAGTGCTGATCTAAGCCTTCATTCAGATAACTTTCCGAAATATCATAGCATCAGTTTGCTTATCAGATGTAACTAGGAACTTCTCTCTGGATAAGCATGTGAAAAGAATCGGCAAGTCCTTTCATTTTGAGTGAATTCTGATTTCAGTGTGTGAAATGTTAAGCTGTCATGCAATTTTAGTTAAATATTATCTGAGGATGCTTGTTTTAAAATAGTAACTTCCACTGATACTTAACTGAGGTAAGGCCGAGTTTCCAGAAGATACACTGTGTGAATAGGAGCTTTTAAAACTTGTTTGGCTTTTTGTTTTGGTGGTGGTGTTTTTGGTTGGTTGTGTTTTTTGGTGGTTTTTTTTTTTTGTGGGGTTTTTTGTTTGTTTGTTTTGGGGTTTTTTTTTAGTTTTAGGGGGGGTTTTGTTTGTTTTTGTTTTGTTTTTTAATTAAGCAGCAAAGTTCCACTGATTTACAAATAATCCTTTCTCTCTATTCTTTCTCACACCCCAAGTCCTAGCATTATTTTTCAGAACAGCCAGGCATTCAGAAGCTGCTAACATACTCCTTGCAGATTAAATTGAAGACATTCATACAGTTTTTAAGCTGGGAAGATTTCTTTTTAGCCTGTTGGAAGATAACTATTTTTTTCAATTTCAGTCCTAGACATTTGTTGTTAATCTTGTAACATACTCACAAATACATCTGAGAGTTTAAAATATTTGGATCAGTTTAAAATCAGATTTTACTTTTGAGGGAGGTATGTCTCATACCTGTTTCAGGAAGTATCTGTAAGTATTAGAAAATCTTTGTTGGGTGTTTAATCTTTTTTTCTTTATTCCCCCTCCTCTCCTGTAGTTCTCCTGCCTTTAATAGATCGTATGGGAGATGCCAAAGACCAAGTTCGAGAGCAAGCACAGAATCTCATCTTGAAGTTGATGGACGAAGCAGCACCGCCCATGGTACGATTACTTAATGTACATTCAGATGCAGGCCTCCAGTGAGCTTATGACTTATGCATGAGCTTGACTTTGAATATGTCACAATGTTATGGCGACTGTTAATGGTGTAAGTGCTAAAGATATACTCTTCATGGATCGACACTGATCATTGTTTAATGATAAAAATCTGGCACAAAGCAATTCTGCAGTTTTTGCATATCATAGCTAAAGTCTGAGTAGATGTTTTCAGGTCATGTGGCAGGACTTTGTTAATTAAAGCATGTTTGAAGCAACCTTCTGTGTTTCGGTTTGCATAATGAGGATAAGTAAGTCTGTTTAGCTCTGAATTTATTTGAAAATTAGCTTTGCGCTTGAACACATAAGAGTAGTCCCACAGTTGAGGTGGTGCATTCCAACTTGTAAAATTTGGCTTTCCAGATGTGTAACTAACATGCTGTGCGAACCTTTGATAAATTGAGACGGCGAAAAGTTTCCCTCTGCCTCGTCGTCTTAGGTTGAAGTTTGAGTTAAGCAAACCTTTTTACCTATCTTAGGACTGTGTGGCTTCCAAGTGCTCAATGAGTGAGTCTGAAAAATGTGGGAAGATACTGCTTGAGCAGTGATGTTATTTGGAAATCTGGAGGCCCCGGTTGTCAGTAGGAACTGTTATTTCAGTTTTTAATTTCTGAAGAAAACCTGTTTCTGAGTTTTAAGTGCAGAAATTAATAGGGAACATCTTATTTTTTGTGAATGAAAATGAGGTTCTTTCACGTGCTAATTCCTGGCTTTGTTTATTCACAGATACAGGTTTGAATGGTTGTGCGCAGGGAATAAGATTTTGCAGACTTCATCTGCATTGGGAAAATTGTTCTTGATTGCTTGGTTTGCCTGAATGGAAAAGCAGGTAGCATGTTAGGCAACTATAGAAGCGTTCATCTCCCTTCAGGCATGAGGCATTTTCTTACAGGCTTTGGTCACAGATCTCAGTGGGATTTAGGCATCAAATTCTAGCAGTGTCATCCACTAAGACAAGCCTTTACCTTTTCACGAGATCGTATTAGTTGGCAAGAGACATCGCGGCATTTTTTTCCGTGCCTGGCTCATGAAACAGTTGCTGATAAAGAGCGTGGTGATAGTTGCTTCATGCCAGGCTCTCATCGTGAAAGAGTTTGATTACGGGTCCGTCTTTCAGTTTCTGAAGAGTTGTTTGGTTGTGTGCTGAGGTGATGGAAGGAGGCTTCCATACCCTATGAAGGTTACCTCCAGTGTAGGGAGGAATACAAACTTCACGCTGTCCAAGGAACAGCCTGTGTAAGAGACAGCGTGGCTCTTCTGGCAGCTCCCCTTGGGTGGGAGAAACCTGGCTTCAGGTGTCAGCTCCCAAGACAGCTTCTGTATCACTCAAAACTTGGATGAAAAGCACCAATCATCCTCACAGCAGGGAACAGAACAGAGAAGGCTTTCCTGTGCCTCCAGCACTGAAATACTGAGTTTTAGGCTCCCTTTGCTGCAGAGAAACATCCCTTTGGAAGAACTGGGTGGAATCATTTCTGAGGAATAAGACCTGTAAGTTTCTTCCTCATGAACTCGTCTGTTCTAGTGTGTAGTTGAATAATATTTAATTTTTCCTGTTGTCAATTCCCTTTTCTTGTTTTAAATGTGTTTGTGGATTGGGTTTTGTTTTGGGTTTGGTTGTTTTTGGGTTTTTTTTTTGGTGTTCCCCCACCTCTGTGTTTTTATGAGACCTAGATGTAGCTGTTTATAGGCAGGAAAGCATAGAAACAAGAATATAGGTGGTGTAAGTGTACGAATGGGACAAAGCTGACATCAGCTGTTGCTAGCAAGTTGTGAGACTTGAGATTTGAAAGCAGCCACTTGAATCTCTCTGGAAGAATTCAGTTCTTAAATTAGGGTTAATTTCACTAAATTTCTCTCCAGTGTGCTTGCTTTGTTTCAGTACTCTACAGTTACCTATCTACCTCTATTTTTGTACACCTAGGAAGGAGATGTCCTTTTCTCCATGTTTTACCAGGATGGGTTAACTGGAAGGATGTTTTCTTCCATAAAATCCTGTTCTTTGTTGTTAAGCTGTGCGGTTTTGGCAAGCCATATCCTGCTCGTCTAAGGATTGTTTTCTCTAAATGTAATGAAGTATAAAACAAACAAACAGACGAGAAACCACAAGATGGGACAAAATGCTCAAGCAGGGCTCTAATTGGAAAACGTTGCGTCTGCTATGAAGCGTGCTACCTCATTAATAGGGAGGATGCAGTCTCCCCTGCTCCTACGCTGTCTGTTGATCAGTAGCTGTTTGTGAGGGGTAGGGTTTTTTTGGAAAGCCGAATACGATGGTGATAATTTGCATCTAATGCAATTTATCAGGTTTGTATGGCATCGTTACACGTTGCTATTTCACCTCTTCGGGCCCCCGCTGCCCCCCGGTCGGAATGAGGGAGGTGGCCAGGCTGCAGAGGGGCCCCAGCCAGCCATCGCTAGGCAACCCTCGCGGATGCTGGCGGGGGGCGGG
>NW_010238740.1:0-12893 GCF_000690775.1 Eurypyga helias | reverse complement strand
GGCTGTCATGGCAGCCCTGCAGCTGGGGGACCTGCACTTGGCATCCCTGCTCCCAAACACCACCGGGAATCCCAAGGCTCCAGAGCTTCGTGTTTACGCTCTGTGCGCCGTGACATACAGCTAGAGAACGGCAAGGGGATGGAAAGGTAAAAAGATCAAGCGAGGAGCGCAAGGCTGAAGGCAGGCGCTGGAAAACGAGTTGCGCCAGAAGGTAGACGGGGGTTTAATCAGCCAGAGAATCCTACGGCAGGAAGCGGTACCGGCACAAAAGGAGGAACGAAAGCAGAACAAAGCATGGAAGCAGAGGGGTTGCAATGAATGGGCAAGAAATAATTGAAAAAAAAAAAGAAGAAATAAATTCAAAGCTAAAGGAGGAGGGAGGTGGACAGCAGGGGTATGGATAAGGACGAGCTAAAATGGATGAGAGGAAATTTTGGCAGGGAAACAGAATTGGAAGCAAAAAGCAACTTCTGCTTGAGTCAGTAGTTTGTAGTGTTCATGTTTGGTTTGTGTGTGTTAACCGTAAGAATTCTGTATGTTTTTAAGAGCTGTTTCTCAGACGATAAGAATACCTAGCTGGGTTTCGGAAGGTGTTTTTTAGCAATTGCTTTTGGCGTAGGAATAATCTGTGTTGTGTTCCATACTGTGCATTTTATAACTTAATTTTATCTTAGAAGTGCCTTTACTTTTCCAGTAGACCTGGCTTGTTATTTTTTTTGCAACTGTTATGAATGTAATTACAAAATATGAATAGAATTCTGTTTTACTATGCTCCTAGTAACCAAAGACGATTATTTCTGTTTTTATAGTACATTTGGGAACGCCTTGCTGTTGGTTTTAAACACAAGAATTACCGATCCCGAGAAGGAGTGTGTTTGTGTCTCATTGCTACCTTAAACATGTAAGCTGTTTGTTTCTATGGAGATGTAAGGGTTCTGTCCTTCTGAATGACGTTTTTCTCTGAAACTAATACTTTAAGAAGTCTGGTTCAATTAAATTAACAAATGGGAAAAACCAAACAACTTAACGTGCAAGGTTTCTGAATGAGAGACTAAAGGTATAGTATTTTTGTCTTATTTAAAAGTAGACAAAGAGGTAGTAAGAGAGAGACTGATCTTGATTGATGTAAGTTTGTATGTTACCAAAGCTAAGCTGAAAGTTCATTTATGCATATTTTCTGGTTTCCTGTTAAAAAAAAATCCCAACACCAAAACTTTTTTTCCCCCCAGTTATGGTGCACAATCATTAATCCTCAGCAAGTTGGTACCACATCTGTGTACAGCATTTGGTGACTCAAATAGTCAGGTAAGGATTTCATTATTACTGATGCGTCAACAGCTATAGTTTGACAGAGGAATGAAAGCAAAATAAACCTAGGCGTTGAAGACAAGCTGATAGGCTTGCTTGTATACAACAGATCATTATTTAATACAAGAAACAATAAACCCATTTTCTTCTGAATCAGTCTGTCCATTGGAAGATGAAAGTAGAGTTGCAAAGGCAGCAGTGTTGTGATACAGTGACTCTTTTAGTTTTGTCTTCACAGGCTGAAACTAATCATTACTGAAAATAGTTGTTTCTTATAAAGCATGTTGAAAGAAAAGAAAAAAAAAATTATTGACAGGAAGAATTGCCTCCAGAAGGAGCCTTTACATGAGACCTGTAATAGTCTGCCAAATTTGCTAAAGGAAACATTATCCTGTGCAGGACAGGTAATATTTCCTAAATGGAACTCAAATGGCATTTGAGCACATGCAAGAACTGTAGTTAAAATCAGTCAATTAAGCAAAAACATCTGCAGTGAAAATCAAAAAGCAGTTGATAATGGTGATATCTGAACTTCAGAAAACCTTCAAGTGGAAATGGCTAAGATCTCTCTTGATTTATTTGAAGTTGTGTCTGAGAGAAAGTACTTAGGAATACAGTAAGGAAGAAGGTAACATTGATAGGAGGTGGGCCAATAGGGTAGGTGTTCATGCTGATCTTCTGGGTGCAGCAAAGTCCTTGTCTGCTCTGTATAGCATAGCATTGTTCTGTACTAGAAAAAAACCTGTTAACAATGTCTTGCTTGTTGATCATTAGTAAAGATGTAATTCATATCTTGATAGAGCAATTGTGGGTTTAGTTTGAACTGGTACAAAGAACAATAATAAAGTAATTCTAGTAACTCTTTATAGAGAATAATGGCATTTACTGATAGGCATTTTTGGCAGTTTTTATTGTGGTGACTATGGCTTGATTTTCCCCCCCCAAAGAGGCATTCTATCTTCTTGAACTGTGCTTTCCCCTTCACCTATCTTGTCTCACTGCCGTTCTTGTGATTACGTGGTGCCACGTGATTCCAGCTGAAGGAAGTAACGAAAACGCTGATCCCTTTGGCCCGCTCGTGTGGGCAGTCAGGCCTGTAGTTTCCTAGAAGGGCCTCGCCATGTGTAGAAACAGATGAAAGCCAGATGAAGTGTCGAGACTGAGTGCAGGGAGTAACAAAAAAAAAACTTTCCAACTTTTTTTGGAAGTATTGCCTACTGTGATAGACTCCTAAATAAAGCACATTTTTTCCACAAATATTATTCTTATGTCAATCCAAGAAATTCCTTCTAGAGCTGTTACTTCTAGGATTTTTCATTTACCATCTGGGGATGCTCTAACTTGGAACAAATACCGCCTGGAAAGAACAGTTGTATTTCCTGTCCCTTCCATTCTCACTGTTTAAACTGTTCTGTGAAATGAGCTGGCATGCAGGTCCGTAGAAACTGGAAGATTAGAGGGTTGTCAGCAAATGTTGTGGTTTCATAACCCTGAAGGTAACAGTGTAAACTCTGCATTCACAGGTGAGAGATGCTGCCATACTAGCCATTGTAGAGGTTTATAGACATGTGGGAGAGAAAGTACGAATAGATCTTACCAAGAGAGGAATTCCTCCTGGAAGGTGAGTGAGCTGTTTTGATTTTGTAACCCTGAGCCATTCTGTCTTCCTGTTATCAGAACTTTAAACAAATGCACTAAAACCTTTGTTTTAAAGTTATTACAATTTTTGGTTTATGCTGTAGTTAGTTTTGCTTCCATCGTGGTGTGTAACTGGTGTCCTGACTTTCTTTTGGTGTTGTCTTTTCTGCTTGGAAGGGGCATCACAGGTCTGTGATGAAAAGCAGCCTTACAGGCACCAGTTAAAATCCCCTGACTTTAAGAGAAGCTGGGAGCTGGACAGTGGTAGAAAAATGTTTAAATTTTAAGCAAATATATACTGAGTGCAGTGGGGAAATAATGAGAAAATACTTGAATATATACATCTTGTTCCTTATTCTAGAGTTGCTCTTTAGCCTCAGTGTAGAAGAGTCTCATCTGAAGCACTTAAATCAATAGTTTTCATGCATTGTGCATGTGGGAGAGAGCACAAGCGTGTGTGTACGTGCGTGTGCAATGAGAGTACGGCATATTAACAAGCTACTGCTTTCTTGAAGCTAGTTACAGTAAGAAAAATTATCCTCCCTTGCTTCTTGCTGATTACATCAGACCAATCCTTTCCCCCTTGATGTTTGCTTACGGGCTACAGTTAGATGAGCAAGAGATACTTTTCAAAATAACGACTTCCCAGGTCTGAAGTTGCAGTTCTGGGGTTCGGTGAGAAAGGTGTGCTGGAAAGGAGCGTTCATGCCTCTCGCATGCCTCTTACACATGCCTCTCGCAGAAGGTGAAAGGAAGTTCTGAAAATGTGCTTTTAATCGGTCCTTTCTCCTTCTGAAAAGCAGTTCTGATCTTTAAAGTCTGGCCTGTGTTGTATGTAGATAATACGACATAAAAGTAGCCGTTGTTTTGTTGCTACCTTGGTAAGGGTTTGTTTCATTAAGAAAGCTAGACAGAGCTTGAGATTGTACTTAGCGGGAAAGAGCGTTTATACAATAAAATCTTTCATATTCCTTATTAAAAAAAGTTATGCTTTTTAAAATGTGTTAACCCCTTATCAATTAACACACCACTCTGAGTCTTCATCTCGCTCCTTGATTTTGATAAAACCGACTGTATTTACTGCATGGTGCCAGAGAGAATGTCAGGTTGGATATTGTGCCTCATCAGACCCTTCTTAGAAAACTGTTCGCCCTAGTTTTTAATGACGATTTCTCGGGTATCAAAATACCATAGGAGAATGGTGTTGAATTTATTGTTTCGCATTCCAGGCAGGGTTCAGCCTGTTTAGACAAACGCTTACCCTGCCTGTGGGAATAGGAAGTTGTACACATCCTCTTCCGTTTAATGGCTCTCACAATTTTAGGTTATGAAGAGATCGCATGGTTACCACAAAAGCTTGTCGTGTTACTACTACAATTCCAAAAATTGAGTCTCATAGCCGATAATTTGAACATACAGAGATCCTTCTTGCTTTAAGATGGGTCCAGGGTCCTGGACATTGTTTGGAACAGAGAGTTAAGAGTGCAGGTAACAACAGCCATTGTTTGTACTATGAATGTTGGGTCTGACCATAAGTTTAGGTTCAGCACTCATCCTGTTCACCTTTCCATGTGATACAAACTGAGCAAATCTTGGGATCCAAATAGGATTAAACACCATAGGAGCTTTGCATCCTCAGGGCAATCAACAGCTTCTAATTTAGTTGCAGTAGGTGCCAAATTGTTGTTTCTGCTGTCTGAATCAGTTGCATGCGAAATTCCCCCTGATCTGAGAGCAAGCATAGTCGTACCATTTGCATAAAGAGGCAAGGCTCTACGTGGTGCATGTTAAATAGCTTGTTGCCACTGAGTCTCAGCAGTTTTGCACCTGACAGTCAAAGCTGGTGTAAAATAATACGCAAGCCGAGACTCAGTGCCGTATCCTCCACAGCAGTTTTCAGGCTGGGATGAAGGGGGGAGTTGTGATTTACTTGGGTTGAGCAGAAGGCTACTAGTCTCTGTCCCATCCATTGCTGCCAGAAAGCAGAGTTCCTGTAGTCTCTTCTTACTCCTTCCCACAAGTAACAAAGCGGCTGACAAAGCTCAGGAAAGATGGATTAGCTTGGCGGTAGCTCAGACTGTTGTTGCTGCAGAGGCAGACCTAATTTAAGATGTTTCTTTCCTGGTGTCTGTCAGGTTTTCCTTTCACTTAGATGCGTTGAAATTTTCATGTGGTTATGCAGAAGCTATAATACGTGGAAAAAACTCCCTTTGATGTAGAGCAGCATCTTTTGTTCTGTGGGGAATCCGTGTTCATATCTGTGTGTCTGGGTAGGTTTTAAGGGTTTTAAGTATTACAGATAAGCTGTAGTTGAGACACAGCTGCTTTCCGTTGTTGAGTTTAGCCTTAAAGAACTGCACTGCAGCTCCTTCACGGTATGCCAGTGCATTAAAATTGTGTGTAAACATAGCTATTAAGAGAAAACCCCATTACTTGAGTATTCGGGGCACATGTGATTTAATAGAATGTGGGTGTGTCTAGTTTACATAAATTACACATTAGAGATCTGTGTGTTGCTGCTTGGATACGCTCTGCCCTAAAGCACTGAAAATGAGAGTTCATGTCTGCTGAAAGGAAGGCAGGACAGTTAATCAAGCATTGTTTGGAGAAATTCTTCTACTTCCTTAAATATGCAAATAGATACATGTTGTGTCTATATAAAGCCAAAAGTAGTTAGTAATTTAATAATAGTAGACTTAAGAAATTTTGTAATCTGCATCTGGGAGGCTTGCCTTTGTGGAAAACACTGGGTTTTCTAGAGAAGGTGATTGGACCTATTAGAGGCTTAGGTAGTCAGTAAAACAAGATTGGTTCTTACTTTTGTAGTTGAACTATACTTACTGCTGACAGTATTTTTCTTCAGTGCATTTTTATTCTTTACAGAGATTAATTTGTGACTTTGTTTATAAATCAAATCAGCAAATTACATTTTCTGTCTGTTATTTTCAACTTACAAATCTCAGAATAATATTGTGCTTTTTGCCTGAAGCACATTCCTTTTTCAAAAGAAATAGTAGCAGGTCAGATGTTGGACGTTGGGATGTTGTTTTGTTAAAGTTGCTGCCAAGCAACTCTGACAGCCTTTGGTATTGGGCCTGTAAGTATTAGTGTTAATACACGTGTAAATACTGACAGTGGATGTTATATTTCATGTTCTGTAAGCCAAGAATAGTGAACAGATTTTGTTCTATATGGGCCAAATCAGATTTGTTACAGTGTGGAATCTGTGTGGCTGATTTTCCCTGAATGGAAATAGTGTATGTGGCTCGGGATAGCAGTTGCTTAATTGGAGTGCTAGAAGCTTCTTAAGATCTTTCAAGACGTCATCTGACAACTTTTCCCGCTGTTACCTGAGAAACAAATATATAAAACCAGTTATTTGCTTAGTTCTTCTGTCTAGGGCCACAACTTCACATCCTGAAATGTTAACGCGTTTTTCAGAGTGCATTTCTGAATACTGCATTTTATGTGGTATGCACATTCTACTTATCTGTCCAGTTCATGTTGTAGATGAGGTCCATCTGTGAGTCCAGATGTGGACAAATGCCTCTGCAACATCCTTTTATTTTTTTGGTTTTGTTTTTTCCTGAAGGAGGGAGCAAGGGGAGATAAGTGCAAGGTTTCATATGGGCCATTTCCTGCTTCAGACTCACTTTGGACATGAAGACCAGACTAGTTACTACCATTTCTTCTTCTTTATCCTCCTGCTATTGACAGGGGACTGGTGCTTTTTTGCCTTTTCATCACAAAGTCCCAAATTTTTGGGGATTTCCCTCTGCCTGTCATGCAAACAGTTGAACTAGATCAAGCATGGCCATAACAACAACTTTTCAGTCTCAAAGTGCATTGCACGTTTTTTCTAGCATCTGTGACGCTTGTGTGTCAGCTCAAGCTGTGTTTTAGAAGGGAATGTATTCCTCTCATGGAACGTAATCACCGTAATATGTTAATCCGTTGATAGGCACCTGTCACCTGCCATAGGAGAGGGTTTAGCAGGCTGCCAGGAGCTCCCATTTAAAGTGCTACAACCTCACACATTCATTCTCTGAGACAGGAACAGTCACCCAGCCCGTGCAGAAATGGCCTGCTGTCCTGTGGTTTTTGTCAATGGAGATTTTTTCCTTCCACTCGTGAACCTGCAAAAGGCACCTGTCTGCGCCTTTTTGGGGAAAGAAGAGAGTATTTGTAGTCACTGATGACGCAGTATTTGTATTGACTGATGACTTCACGGATTTAGCATGTCATAGACAGAGCTGGGCTTGCAGATCAGAGATAGAGGAGTAATAATGCTGCTTTTCTCAAGGAACGTTCCTCATTGCTGATGATGGTGAAAACCAGTCTTCACCCAGTTTCCACTTTCTTGGTTTCCTCTTGGCGAGACTCTTTTCCCAAGAGCTAAACTCCTGTAAAATGTTCTTAAATTGGTCATGGCTGCATGAAGAGCTGGGAGGAAGGAGAGGGAGAAAGAACCTTGCGAGAGTCTTTGCAAAATAGTAGTTACAGTTCCTCAAAGCTGTATTAGAGAGGGCTGGATCTAGTGGTGCTTGACTGGATTTTTTTTTTTTTTTTAATTTCTAATTATGACAAAATGCTGTAGAGTGTGCCCCTGGTCATAAAGACACACTTTGGAAGCTTCAGAAGTGGCAGTATGATGGTGTTCTCCAGCCTGCACCACTGACTGCGTAGCATCCCGTGCTGACAAACACGTTTTTTTAATGTTCATATTTAGGACTTGATCAGATATTTTGCCCAGAGTGAGAGGCAACCTGTGTATTATTATAACGTATGTGTAAGGTATAAGGAAGCGTTTTGTTCATCTGTTTACAACGCTCAGGAAAGCATTTTTGAAAACTAAGTTCAAAAGAGCAGGAAATTTTTTTTTTTCTTTTGAATTCTCTAAGATGTGTGCCAAATGCATAACATCAGCCTAACAGGATATAAAAATGAAAGGAAATGTCTCTAGTCTTCATGCTTAGTTTCTCTCAGGATAACAGTTTCAGTCTTTCAGATATGGAGTTCGGTCCTCCTCGTTACCTGGGCGAACTGTCTGTGTGGTGTTTAGTATGGAATCCAGCAGTGTTGAGGAGAACTTGCGGTCACTGGTAAACACTAAAAATAGTGCCGATGGTACATACGACGCAAATGCATTGAGAAGCAAGATGGCATAATGCATTGCTATGTGTATTGATCCTTGTGTGAACTTTTCACTGTGACAGCACATGGCGGGGTAATGGGATTCCACGTGTCATTTACTAAATGCTGGCACCCAAAAAGCATTTCATAGAATAACGGTAGTTTCCCTTTTTCAAGTCTAAGTGCAAAACCCATCATGTTTTGGTATAAACGGCCTTTGGTTTGCAAATTGACCATTTGGGGGCCTACAAGGAAGGTGGGGGGGACTTTTTACAGGGGCCTGTAGTGACAGGACAAGGGGTAACGGGTTTAAATTGAAAGTGGGGAGGTTTAGATTGGATATCAGGAAGAAGTTCTTCCCGGAGAGGGTGGTGAGGCACTGGCACAGGTTGCCCAGAGAAGCTGTGGATGCCCCATCCCTGGAAGTGTTCAAGGCCAGGCTGGATGGGGCTTGGAGCAACCTGGTCTAGTGGAAGGTGTCCCTGCCCATGGCAGGCGGGTTGGAACTGGATGGGCTTTAAGGTCCCTTCCAACCCAAACCATTCTATGATTCCATGATTTCATTATGAGTCTGAGATTTAATATTAAAGCAGTGTAGTCTGGCATTTGTGAATTGCTGCCATTTCAGGCATTTTGCTGTGGCTGCGGTGGTGGTAGATGCCGTGGTGGTGCGTAAAGGAGAGGATGATTGGTTCCAGAGAGAAGACTGACCAGCAAGTTAGGGAAGGATTATGCAAACTCCTACTGAGCTGTGTACGTTTTGGAGATAGGCTGAGGTGGTAAAATAACTGCTGGTTTGTGTTAAGGGTTATTGACTTACACGATTAAAGATTTAAACTAAAACTAAACTAAACTAAAAGTTTGGGGTTTTTTCTATATGCTTGCAGCAGGGTAGGGCTTTTTGTGGAGTTGTAGGCTAAATCCAGGTAGTTCCTGTTGTGTCTTCAGTACAGGACAAATTTGCACGATACCAGATGGAAGTATTTGGAAAGTAAAAGTGAGAGTCCTAACACATTGGAAAGTGTGGGGAAAGGCTCAGGCTTTTTATACCGTTGCCTGGCTGTGGTTCATGATTTAATCACATTCTTCATTATTAGATAACCCTTTCGCTCACTGGTAACTCATTTATGCAGTGTGTTGGAGAGGGCAGGCTCTGCGCAGTGAGACTGCGCCGCCTCTCTACACGGATCATTGAGTGAGTGGTGTGTACCCATGAGGAAAAACTGGTTAAATCTTTGTGTGTCCTTGACTTGCTTTTATATATGGGGTACCCAAGCACCGTTCTTACCCGTTTTTCTTGGTTTCTCTTAAAATAGTTTGGCTTGTGAATTGCAAACCATCTTTAAGTATTTGCTCGTCTAGCAAATTTTGAACTGGGTAATCGGAGTCTCTGGTACTGGCAATGTAGCTGAACTGAACCTGTCCGGAGAGCTGCAGGCTGTCATGTGATTTGTAGTTCATAGCTTTCCGCATTTAAGGTCAGAATTCAGTCCTGCTAGTCTAGTAGCTAAAAATCAACGTGCATGGTAGATATTGCCGTATTCTGAGTAGTCTAAAAATGCAGAAAAGTCTTGGGAGAAGCTGGAGGAGAGGTTCTCAGTTGTTTATGGTTGAGCCGTGTATTATGCCAGCACAAACCCATTGCTAGCCTGGGGGTCACATTTTTTTCTGCCGGGCACTTCCACTGCTTTTACCGAGTTTTCTGCAGAAGTGATGAGAAATGGCTGGTTTAAGTGTTTTGCCGTCTTTCTTGCTTGAATGGCATTGTCTGCCTTGTGGGGCTGGGTGGCAAATCTTGAGGTTTTTGGTTGGCTTTGATGTTTTTGTGGAGTGCGTTTTCTTTGTCTGTATTTACGCGTAGCTAAGAACTTGCTGTCTGTTTTCTGTTGTGAGGGTTTAAATTAGCTGGGCGTGTTGAACACAACCAAAATGTTTAGTGCACCTTAAGTTTAGAAAAAAGTATTTGTTTTCCTGTGGAAATGCTAACTACTACGGAAGTATTTTCATAGCAAAACTGGGCAAATTTTGAGGGAAACTAGTAGTTGTCTCAGAACAAACGTAATAGTAATCCCTATTTTTTTTTTTCTCCCATGTAAACATTCCATAGTTCAAATTGTTGCCTTCTAGTGTTGTGTATAAATCGGGTAATATCCCAGTCACGTGAACACAGTATGTACTCTTACTGAAGCTGAACTTTAGAATTGTAGGGTTTTTAATCATACCAATAATGATGCTCGCTTTTGTTCTTTGCCAGGTTGATAGTTTTCTCTGCATTTGTGCCAAGATGCTCAACTAACTTAAGAAGAGTCCTTTGGGAATTGTTTTTAGATACTCTTAATCACTTGTATATACCATATTACTGTTTTAAATATAATAAATGGATCTCTGTTTTTACCAGTAAAAATATTTTGTTCTTTACAGGTTGCAAACAATCTTTGCAAAATTTGATGAAGTAAGAAACTCTGGAAATATGATTTTAAGTAGCGTCACGGGTGAGTAGGAAAGATCATATGTTTATAATCAGCTTGAGATTAGTACAAGATAAATATTTAAATGCTGGAATTACCAATGTGAGATGGATGTCTAGAAACATGCCAGTACTAAGAAAATGAGACAGTGAGACAAACTATGTTACTGCAAGTATTTTCTGGACTGCAGTTAGAATACAGTTGGAAAAGGTGTTCTCGAAACTGCATGGAAATGAGGAGTGAATCTTTAACAAGTTACATGTGTGCTCAAGTAGAGGATACGAGAATACTACGAAATACTCATGCATGGGAAAAAACCAAATGAACCTTTATTCTGTCTTACGGTATGTTTCTAAAAGAAAAGGGTAATTCAGTGATGAAAGTATTTGTTTTCTTCTCAGTTAGAATGATGAATAATGATTATAATACATGAAGTTTTAAATTATAGAAATAAGTGACTGCAGCATTCAAAGACACTTGAATGTTGAAGATAAAGTCTTTACTGAATTTGAGCTCTTTATTTTGGGTGTATTTCATGAAAACAAAACCTGTTGTGCAGATAATCCTTGGTGCTTCCTATTGCATTCTTGGTATAAAAGAGTAAAACCATAATTATTTCTTACTTAAAACTATAATTTAAGGGAAAACTGTTACATAACAGCACAGCGGGAGAGGTGGTGTGGCAGTGGCTTTAATGTAGTTGTTTTTGAAAGCTTCATGTCTGTCCTCTGCCAAGGAATCAGTAGATCTTGTTTTCTAGGGGAGGGTTCTCTGATGTGTATTTTCCTTTAAAAGCAACCATGCTGACTGAAAAGGAGTCTCTGCTAGATTTAAAAAGTGTCACTATGCAAGAGTAGACATATTTTGAGGTATGCATATGATTTGTTAATGTACTCAAATATCCCTTTTCATTTTAAATATTCTCACCCTTCTCTTGTTAGTGTGAAAACAGAAGAGACTGTAGGTTCAAAGGAATGTGTTTTTACAACCTTTTCTTTGAAGTCGTATGGGTTTCTATGCTGCATTCTGCTTTGAAATACACCATTGCTGTTATCCTTGAAAGAATACAAAAATAGGTTTGTGAAGATTAATATCAAAAGAAAATGAAAAGAAAACATACTAATTTGGGGGAAAAATGTTTTACATAAATGTTCTGTTAGATTGTAAATTTACTCATTGTGGAAGGGTAAGCCATTATGTCTTCTGCATTAAAGTTAATCCTGCTGTATAGGTTTGAGAGACTCAAAGTTGCCTTTTACATGTTTTTGTTTCTGTTGGTAGTTCTCAGGAGAATGTTACATGAGGGATTATAAATGCAGTGCGATAACTTAAATGTGTGTGTGAAAATTAAATACAACATTGCTGGACTAGTTTGCATAGCACTTCTGAGCTTTTTGTCTGTTTTAAGGGAACTGATTAAGTTTTGGGGTTCTTTTAAGCCCTTTTTATCTCATTTGTAAAATGCAGATGCTAATGCTGATCTACAGCAATATTACCTTATTTTGTCTTGTAGGTGGCAATTTCTTTGCAAAAGTTGCTATGGTTCTGTTTTGGTACCGTAGAGACAGAATTGCTCTAATACGCTGATTTCAGTATTTTTGCTTGAAGCTGGCTTATCTGTTGCATCTCTTTAGACATTTTTTTTGTAACTGAAAAGATACTTTTCTATTGTTAGCGCTTTATCTCGGTTTTGGCCTTCATTTATTCTCTGAAGGACAGTTTGTGTTTACCGCTTTGCACGTGTAGTTACTGTTGAATTCCTGTAGCCTCGTTACCAACTTTTCTTCCAGGAGCTTTACCAAACACCTCTGGATAAAGGCCAAATTTTAATGCCTAAATACATCTGTTAGTGTTGAGCATTTTTTTTAGTGCTTTGGATGTTTTGGAGTAGGGTTTGGGAAGGTCCAGGAGAACAGGGTTATTTTTCCAAAGAGGGAGAGGGCAAAAAACTGTTCAGCTTTAATAGAATTAGACTGGCGCAGCTCTGTAGTGGGCCTTTTAACCAGGAAAAGGAAGGGCTTTTTGCCGGATGGAGCTACTTTCCCAAGTAAGTTACCTGTTCTGATGAGGGTTCTCTTCAGTGTGTGATGGATAGGGAAGGGCTCGCTAATACGACTGTCGGAGATGTCAGCTTCTTGGTAGTCCTGAGTGACACTGCTGTGGCAGTAAATCTTGGTTGTGTTGACCTAGTTTCTGAGAATCCCGAGATGTGACTTAGGATTCTTTTGTCAAATCGTACTGATGTCAGTTGTTTGGTCTCTTTGTTCAGCGTGAAAGGAAGAATAAAACCCTCAAAACTTGCAACTTTAATCTGAAAACAAGAATGTTTTCTATAGCATTTTAATA
>NW_010238739.1:0-4152 GCF_000690775.1 Eurypyga helias | reverse complement strand
CCAAACCATCCTATGGTTCTATGAAGATGAACCTTCAGTTTCATTTTTAAAACTCCTGTTTGCTAATGCTGTGTGTCAGGACACTGCTGGGCAGGGTAGACCGTGGGGAGTGGGAGACTGGCATTGCTACAGCATTGCCAGGGCTGCTGCAAGCGGTTTTGACCCATATTTCCCATGTCAAACACATCTTCCACCTCGGTAGAAAGATCAGAGACTTAACGAAAAATCTGGAACTCCTTATTATAATTTCATAACTTAAATATTATATTTTTATAGAAAGATATCAATTTTACATATTCTGTAAATAAGTAGGATGTAGACATTTCAGAGCATGAAAAGCAGCTTGCTGGTCCAGATGGTTTGTAAAGTCTGACAACACTACGTTTCATCCTGTAGTGCAGTTTTTTGAAACTGTCCCCAGCCTAACAGCTGTACAAGAACACAGGGATGGAAGGGAATACTTGACACATTTATAAACTAAATATAAAATATTTCCCATCCTTAAGGGAACAGATCAGCAGCTCCAGTTTAATATGACTATTAAACACCAGAAGAAAAAAACACAAGACGGATCATTCAGTGTATTTAGGCTTTATATATCCGGCCATGCACTTGTTTCATTAGCTACACAGTCGTCCTCATTCAGAATTAGGTACGTGTCTGCCAGAAACATTTCTTTCTGCCTCCTCTGAAGGCCAGAGACTGGTACTGAGGCTTGTGTTCTAAGGCTGTATGCCAGGTCAGCTTGACTGGCCACCGGGTGTCACTGTTTGACAGAAATAAAACTTGGTAAGTTAAAAAATCCAGATACTTTCTTGGCTTGAATGCTGGAAGTTGCAGGTGTCACCCCAAATTTGTATTCCCCATCCGTCCCCTCAGTGCATGGAGTTTTAAAGAATATTTGTGAATGAGTTGCATTTGTTGTGAATGGATTTTGGACAGAGCTTTCAGGGTTTTTTTTTGTTTTGTTTGTTTTTTTAAATAAATGTAGGGGACAAAATGAGAAAAATAAGAATTCTGAATATTTGGGAGATGCCATACTGCTAGAAATTGTCAATAAGATTTATTTTTTAGTATCAGAATCTAAACTTCAGATAAAAATCTTACTATGGCCTGTGTGGAAGAAAAAAAATTCTTAATTAATATGTAAAACCTGTTCCTCCATATTTTTCAACGTGAGTGTTAGATTTCTACTGTTTTTTGGGCCAACACAGACCCTACTGAGGCCTGTAGCTACATGTAAGGGAAAAAGTCTGATCTGAAATTGGCCAGAAGTGTAAAGCAACTCTTCAAGAATATCTTCTTTCAAGTATACCTGCTTATTTAAAAGGTAGAATGGTTTGATACTCTTAAGAGAGAAAATGCTTTGGTACAACTTCAGGATCTCTTATCCAGAGGATAAGAAGAAAGTAGAAAACAAAATAAAATGTATTTTTCTCTCTTAACAGGTAATGTAACCAAGTGCCATGCCCTTATAGTGAACAGCTAAGAAGTTACAACTGAAAAAAGGGGTAGTAACCTAGAAAGGGAGGATAAATTAATCACAGGGAAATGGGAAAATGAAGACGGTACCTCAATGAAATGTACATTCTGAGTGGAATGAAATCATTGAGTGTGATAGAGATCAAAGGATTTATTGCCTTCTGTCTAATAGCAATGGAAGGATTTATAGCCCCCAAAACCTGTGGCTTCCAGAAGAATGTACTTACCTCAGTGTCTGCTAAACGTGGATAAATTCCTTTCCTCACA
Organism: Eurypyga helias; assembly: GCF_000690775.1. Classification (NCBI taxonomy): domain Eukaryota; kingdom Metazoa; phylum Chordata; class Aves; order Eurypygiformes; family Eurypygidae; genus Eurypyga; species Eurypyga helias. The sequence continues at coordinate 2,403 of NW_010238739.1, read as the reverse complement.
AGCTCTCTAAAACGTGGAAAGATTTACTTCCTTCTGAACAGTCTGCCTCAAATGAGCAGCTACAAAGTATGCCACAGATGGTGCATTTTCCTTCTCTTCAAGGAGAGAATTTCACAGAAGGGGCCTAACAGCAAGTAAACATTTTTTTCTGAGTTTAAAAAAAGAAGTGCAACTTAGGGAATAAAATCAAGTATTATAAATCTACAGAGGCTGGTTAGAAAGACTTTTGAGGTAAAGATTCTATGTATTACTTGAAAACAATGATATAAGGTAATATATTATGACTATTCAAAGGCAAGATCATCCGGAATATAGATGTTTCACTATATAATGAATTTTATAGTATCCTAGAATAGTTGTGTAATGTAGCCATGACGATCTAAGGGTATAACCAAAGCAAGGTTCACAGGGTCTTAGTAACTGCATTTGTGTACTTGCACAACTGGGAAACCAGGCAACCACAATCTTCAGGACTTAAAGAAGCAGCAAACATCAAACCAAAATTTTGCAGCTTCTGTTTCAAATCCAGAAAAAGGTTTGTGCACCCAAAAGCAAGTATGTATTTTTCCAACTACATCATTGGGCCAATGAAAAATATTTACCCTGCCCATAAATCTTTACTTGCTATCATTAAAATGTTATAATATGTTTAAAACTTTCAGATGTTACTGGTTGTTATGTAATAAAGAAGTTGATTGTACATAAACCACTGTTTTTATGGAACAGCAGTCAGGTTCAAAGAATCAGTAACTTCAGAGACTATGAAGATAAATGAGAGCTTGACCAAAAAATGGAAGCTGAAGTTGAGCATGCCTCCAGCTAAGCAATTCTGTCTGCTGTCGGGCTTTCCAGATCAATTCCCAGCTGCCAAGAGTTACTGAAGGCCAGAAAGGTGGAAGTGCACTGCAGAGGCACTTGGTCAGGATCTTTTTTCTTTTTAAACTCAAACTTTGTACAGGAATACTGAAGCTATGGTGTTGTTTGCTGGGAAGCAGTTTCAGTGCTAAGATGGATATCTGACAGAATGATATCAGGGATGATGTGCCTGGACTGTCTGACTCCCACCTGACTCAGACTTGAGCCCGGTACACCTAAATGGCAGCTCTGAAGGTGTAACTACCTAATTTCTTCTATGGGAGTAATTAAAATAGTTTACAGTGAAACGTCAAATATTAGCTGGGCCAGTGAGAAACTAAGAAAAATCAGTGGTTTAAATATCGTGAGCAGTGACTGCTTACAGACAGTAAAATGGATCAATGAAGAGGGGAAATGGGTGAGGAAGTTTAAGTCTCGGGGTAAACCACAGGAAATTGCTAATACAATTTAGTTGAGGAATCAAAGACAGAAAAAAAGGAAAATTGTGTACCTGAGCTTTCCACAATTCAAACATGGTGTCATCTTCCCATGGATTAGCTTCTTTCTCATTTAGAAAGCAAAATAATTTAGCTCTTGGAAGGACACAAGGTTTTTTCTTTCCTCTTAGCTCTGATCTGCAATGTTTAGGTCATTTTTGCTGATATACTGGTAAGTAGCATGAGATTCTTTAGAGAATGGAGACTATGGACAACTGTGCACACTTGCATATGACAGCAGCACAGGCAAGTAGGAAAAATGCTTTGGAATGGCGAGTAGAGTGGGTGGGGACTGGAAAAGCCAAACAGGTCTCCCTCACATGGATTTTTAAAGGCAAATATGTTTCATTAGAAAAGTATTTCTGGCATCACTAGAAGTGCCCTGGGACCAAGATCTTCCTATCTTTTCCTTCTTGCTTGTGTTTTTGTGGGGCCTGACTTTCGTGTGAAAGGCACTGATTCCATGAAGTCAATTAAAAACTCTTGCTATATAGAAAGCAGTAAGGCTGTACTCATTTGCAAATAAACACAGGCACAGCAAAGAGTTCCACAGGGGCTAATCTATCCTGCTAGCCTCGTAAACGCAACTCAAGAGCTTCCGACCTAATACAGAGAGTTTACCTGGTGTTTATCCCTGGAGCAATGGAATGATGTCGTCTCATTCTGCTGCTGTCACTGGTACAGGGAGTTCCATCATCTGAAGAGCAAGAAATAGGCACAAATCCTGCCTCATTTTCATTTGCTGCCAATCTGAACTTGCACTTCCTATTCTGCATAGGTATTGTGGTATGCAGCCAAAGAACAGGGCTTGGGCAGATGTCAGTTCGCTGCCCTCCCCCACATCTCACTGTGTTTGACCTTGACACTTCATTGCTGGGCTTCACAGATGAACAAGACAGAAGGGACACCACACTGAAAGAGATGCAGAAAAGCAACAGCTGGTATTTGCTGGCTGACTTGCTTATTTACACTTGCAGTGGGAATGGTGACACCCTAAATTCTATTGTTGTCTAGGGGTCAGTTAATCCATGAGCCGGCAGTGTGCGCTGGC
>NW_010238738.1:0-367 GCF_000690775.1 Eurypyga helias | reverse complement strand
TTTAAACTCCTCAGCTATGTGCTCTGCCTACTAAAGGATGTGGCAACATGTGCTTTGCTGCTGTTTCAGAATGGGCCACATTCTGCGGTGATACTCTGGTGGTTATTCCCTTGGAACTTGACAGAAACTTGCACTGCCCCATGTCAGAATTCTTTTCTGGTTGCCTCCAATAAGTATCCAGAATAAATTGCAACTTTTAAGGTTACATTAACTACTCCATCAACAACAAATACATTGCACAGTTCAGATATTGTACTACTTTGTTGAACAACACATACCCTGTAAACAGAGCATTTTTCTGAGATTTGCACAGCATCAACTCTTCACATGGGTACCCTGAGACAGTAGTATTTTCCCTGCTGGAATG
>NW_010238737.1:358-6716 GCF_000690775.1 Eurypyga helias | reverse complement strand
ACCATTCTATGAATCTATGATTCTAGGAAAATCAATCAATTGGTATTGAGTCATAGTTTTATGTAATTACTTCTATTTCAACCCCTTTTTTTAAATGATGGTAATCCACCTTGTAAAAGATGTCTGCATCTTCATCCGTATTGACTTAACAGGACGACGAAAAGAAGTACTTAGCGTGCAAAAGTTTTTGAGATAAAGATGAATGCATATTATTTTAGAACATATAATCATCTGACATTATGGAATCTTACTGCTAATTTTTTAATGTGGAGACTTAAACATTGTTTTCAATCTTTATAGTATAAAATGTTATTTGAACCTACTGCTGAAATAAGATATTCAGTGAAAACTGCAATTTCCATGCATATTACTCCATCTTTAAATTTTATTATAAGTTAGCAAATGGATGACTGGTTTGGAGGTCAGCAAGTAATCAGATTTACAATGTTAATTAAATATCTAACATGTTGCCATGAAAACAATCTTGTATGATTATCATCCAGAGGCTTGTGAGATATGTACACAGCTGAATCTCATATTTTCCTTCAATATGCTCTGAACTGGAGAAACCTGTTCTACATAGCAATATTTGATGAAGGGAGTTTAATTAACTCCAGTGATCTGTCCAAAAGTCAATGTGTGTGGAAATGAAATTAAAGGAATTCCTATGCTATTTTCTCTGATCATAATCAATTAAAACATAGACGTGAATATTACAAATAACCCATCTGAGAGCAAGTAAATTACATATAAAAAACATATATCACTGTCTGATATCTATTAATTCAAAACATTTGACTCTGAATTGCAAAGAAAATTGAAAAATCTGTAAAGTACAAGACAAGTTGTGATATGCTATTTTTATTTTTTTTCCTAACTATAATATTTGTTTCCCATAAAAATACAATTTTCTTAAAGCATCAAGTGGCTTTTCTGACAATCTGAGCAATAACTGTACCAAATATGGGGTATATTTTCCTACACTTACTATTAACAGAACTTTAAGTGTATATCTGAATTGTCACTTAAATGAGATAGCTATTTTTTTCTCCTGCCTCTGCTCCCATCAGTCAGACTCTACTGCAGCTACCCCAAGTAGACGAACGAACTACTCCAAATTAAACCATTAGGTTGCAATGATTGTCTGAGAGTTTGCTCTGTGGAATGCCCCCAGAGTCAATAAGAATACATTTGATGTCTCTTGTGGTTCCCCTACTATTCCACAGTCCCCACTTTTTCCCAGGACACCTCATGTCTTGGGATACCCCTAGATAAAAGCACATTATATAAAAACCACTCAGCAAGATGACGATGCAAATGTGAAGTTCTGTGTGCTTCAGGGTTGTAAGATATTATCTTTGTTCATGCTTATTCTTTATCATTAAAGAGAAAGAGAATGTCTCAGGGATGTTAAGTGATGACTGAGACTTGAGAGAAAACCACAGTTCTCATTTGACTATGCCAGGAAACAAGTGGAGTCATATAGGCAGTTTTATCTGCAGCAATACCAGGAGGTAGCCAAAAATTCCTTGGTTTTCCTTCACTCCTTACATGCACTACCTTGTTTACTTTTATTTGCTTGTTCTTTTCATTATCTTGTTGATCACAGTTCACAAAACATTGAGTTGTCCTAGATTTTTCCTTTTTGCCTGTTCTGTTGGCTTGAAATTTACCAATGAAAAACAGGCAAGGAATCTTACAGGATATGATTTACTATTTATTAACCCTTTTCTTTTTTTTCTTTTATCAAATAAGGTAGAAGTAGATACAGTTTTACTACTGATTCCTTAACAGTTAATCTGTTCATTTTTGAAGGATGTCCTATGGAAATTTAGAAATATCTTATGTTCCAAATTGTTCCGGACAAAAGCAGAGGTGAAGATTTCCTGCAAAATTCTGCTGTCTTTGTGATTGTGTTCACCTGCATGCAAACACAGTCTGGTCTGTCTGGACCAATAAGAAACGTGTTACAGGAAGGTGTTACTGGTTAGGTGAAGCTTGGTGTCTTGGGGCAGAAGCAGTGACAGTGCTTGCACTGTCACTGGAGACAGATGTTTTGACTGTGTGTTTACAGAGATGTTAACATCATTTCAAAGAGAGGGAGCAAGACTGTAGATTTGAAAATGTTAACGTTTTGTATACAATTTATGAAATGATGTAATAATGTATAACCAAAAGGTTTAAGGGAATTTGAAAACAAATGTAATTGTATGTGTTGGGGAAGAGTTTATCCAAGAAGGATTTTTTCCAAAGAAGTTGAAAGGTGGGATTAGTTTAACCTGTTTACAGCGACCATCAGCTTTCCTAATTGTCGTCTACCTGCCCTAGTCCGTCCTCTATCTTTCTGCAGTTAAAGGATTTTTTCAAGACACCACAGAGGCTGAAAATGAGTAGGACTCATTCTCTGCGAAGGTTACCCTTCTGTACTGGAATAATTTATGGTCTGAAATGGTAACAATGTCTAAAAATCAGATTCTAATATTTTTATGTTTGAGAATCCAAGCGTTTCAGAAACAAATACTGCTAAAATGGCATGAGAGCTGCTAATTTTTCTGATACAAAGTCTTGCATAACATCATTTTCCCTTCAAGAGTAGACTAGCTGTGCTCCTAGGGACCTATGCTGGTATTCCGGGGAGGTAAAGATACACACAGAGGCTGTTAAAGAAGAGCACAGAATGCCATAGATCTCCATTTTTACCTAATAATATATGCTGAAATAAACAAACAAACAAATCACTGAAAGATGACATTTTTTTTACCTTTTCTGTTCTAAAAACTACAAGAGTAAGACAGTATTTTTTAAATATATGTTTACCATTAACTAACAATAAATTATTTTTTTATGCCATGGTTCCATTCTACTCATTTAAAGATATAAAGAACTCCCAATAAAATGTTGATTTTTGGTGCTATATAAACATAATGGACAATACATTTTCCCCGGAGTTTAAGGGATTTAAAAAATCTTTTTGTAATCCTAGTCTCTTTGAATCTAGAGTACTCATTTATGGTAGCCAGAGACAGCGATCAGCTCATCAGAGATAGCTGACAACCTTTGTGCAGCAAGTGAAGAGAATTATCTAACAAACCAATTAATGACCAATTTCAAGTGGGTTATTGTTTAAATAGACTACATGTTCAGTAGCCATGAGATCAGTCTTTTTTTGCTTCATGCTTGAGTGAACTGAAAAAGGAGGTCATTTATGTAAGTATAGAGTTCAGTGCTAAACATTCTGTGGAAGCTTTCTAAGTGAAAACAACATCTTTTGGAAGGATTGTCATTAAGATCAGTGTATATCTCTTGCTATAACGGGAATCCTTGCTATGGAAGAATCAGAAGTTGTCAATTAAACTATATTGAATAGACTAATTAATGATGAATAGAAATAAAGGAGTGGTTGGAAGAATACCTTTTCCCTTGTCATGAAGCAAAAACTACAACAGTGCACAATTTGCACATAAAAAAAGCTGTTTAGGAATGAAAGACACTATCTGTAGCTGACTTCCGCTGGGTTTTTCAACATGTTGACAGTTGTTGCTTCCACAGTTAGGGACACATCATTTCTGGTGATACTCATGTAGCTGATGAAAGCTATTTTGAGTAAACTATCACTTGTTTGTGTTTTAAAAAATGCAGGTTTAAAAATACTTTCCTCTAACCTCAATTACTTCTTTAAATGTAGTAAAAGGAAGAAGGAGAGACAAAAAAACCCAAACCAAACTCTGAATACCAAAAAAGCCCCAAACAAACAAAAAAAAACTGTATTGATTGTAGGGCTTGTATTTAACTAACAAGCACTTACTAATTCATTGTAATACTGTTTCTGTAAAATTTATACATATTTATATACATATAGGTGTGCAAATATGTATACAAAAATTTATATTACATAATAGTTTATTTATCATATAGATATTACACATGCATATAAGGGTGTGTGTATAGATATTTTACCATGTAAAAAGACATATTCTTCCTTCAGAAATATTATCTAGATATAGTGTTGCTTTTCAGTCTCCCAATTTTTCACAGTGTGTCATGACAGTGCTCTGTTTTCCAAGCAGAACAGAGTTTGTTACTGACGAACAAGCATACTTCCTTATGCTTTGGTAAGACATTCCACAATGACCGTTGCTATTAAACTTAAATTTTCTGTAGGTTTTATTAACCCTAGCTAATTGTGGGTTATACCAGTTTTATAGTGGATCCCCAGTTGGATCCTTGGGTCAGAAGAAGTCCAGTTGTGGGAGAAAATGAGAAGATGCATGGCTCTTCCCAATACAGAGCCAGGGTGGATCTGTTGGGTGGGCCCAGGATCGTGACCCTGGGGCATTGAGTGTTTCTGCTCATCAGCACAGACCTCTCTTCTGTCATGGGCAGTTCACACAACGCTGGGAAAATTGCTGGTATTTCTTCTTCTTCTCAATTCTGAAGAGCTGTGTCCATCCTCAGTAGTTGTAGACTTCTAGTGTGTGCTGTGAAAAATTCATAACTATGAATTCTGTTCCCTCTGTCTATCTCAAGCTCCTTTGGTATAGTGAAGGGATTTATATCCATAAAAACAATAAATGAAAAGTGACACCATCTAATTAGAAAAATCACAATACTCAGTATGTCACGATAGAATAAAACCATTATATATTGAATATCCATTTACCTTTAGCAGGAAAAGTATAAATAAAATTTGATTCCCTACCCTGAGATTATCAGTCTCAAGACTATACTGGCTACTTCAATAACAAACAGAGAAATAGTACTTCCCACAGGAGAAAGTTAGATGGTTCTGTGTTTTACTGCAGAAAGATCTTTCTTTTTGCCAACACTACAAGACCTTAATAGCTTTAAATTGGACCATAACTCAAAGTGAACCATGAAAGAATGCTGCACAATCTCAGCTAAATAAGTAACAGTATAATTTTCTATTTAGTTCCTCAATATTTCTAATATTTTACTGTATTGAAATTTTCTTAGTATTCTCATAGTTACCCGCACAACTCCTTCTATGAAATGCCTTTTCCCATCATATCTGTGAAGAATACTAAGAATATCATCCAAGAGAAAGACAAGGTTTCATAGATGATTAATTAATCTACTTCATGCTTTCAGAGCCATCACAACTAAACTGTGGGTTTTTTTGTAGCAAAGGCAAGTATATAGATTCCAATAAATTTAAATATAATATTTATTTACTGGAGAGGGATAGTACATATTAGTAAACCTTAAAGTCAAATATTTAAGGATAAAATTTCAGTTATGATTACAAGAAAATAAATTCTTAAAGAAGTCTTCTGGAAAGGCTAGAAAGCATAGTCTTTGCACTTCTATTTTTAGAAGTTCCATCTGATGTTGGTATCTAATATCAGAGGCCTGTTATGAAGAACAACAACTCTAGAAACATGGCTGGTAGGCTCGCAAGGACAAGACATGCCATTATTGGGCTTTGTCTCCAGAATATGTTCCTCTGCTTTCCTATTATGTTACAAAGTCAGGTTAATGAGCTCCAGCATGGATCTATCCTCCACAAACTCGCCTTTCCTAAGACCGATGAACAAGGTCATTGAGGCAGCCTTACCATATCCCCTCTGATCGTACATACTTACTGTGAAGTGTATTCACACGCATTCTATCTTTCCGCCTAGTAAAGATTTTCTCTTCTGCAAGGCAGTGAGTTGGGAATGAAGGAAAATCTTTACTGTCCCTTTGTACACTCTTATTGTGTATAGAGTATGTTGTAGGTTACTGGGGTGCCTGACTTTTCTCCGTCCTCTCCCAGTGAGGTATTCTAGTATAACTTTGAGAAAGAAAGGAGAAAGAAGTCTTCTAGAGAGTGATTTCCTGCTTAAAAGACTATTAAAAAAAACCCCAAAACAAAGAAACAAACAATGACAAAAAGCTACTATGTAGTCTTACTTTGAAATTTGAATATTTAAACTCTTGTGACCACAATAGTCTGTAAACATCTAAGACTTTGTTAGGCATTGGGTCTGTTCAGAAATCTCTGCAATATCAGTTACCTCTAAGTTTCATGTAACAGCTAGTAGAAATATATTTAGAGATGTAGTTTTGCACTTGATTCTTGATAATTGGATTTGGAAATCAGAGAAATGTATCTGGTTTAAGTTAAATGACCTAAAAATGCTACTAGAAGGCTGAAGGTTAAAACAGAAATGTTCAGAAATCACACAATTTGCTGAAGGATTATTTAAGAGTAACACAGTTACAGATGGTTTGTACACCTCTGAGTAAAAGAAGTAAACCATCCTGCAGAGGTAATTAGTGCTAAACCAGTTTCCCTTTAAACAGGTGAGCTGTGGCCATGTCAAGTGTAATGAAAACATGGCATGCTATAAATAAG
>NW_010238737.1:0-258 GCF_000690775.1 Eurypyga helias | reverse complement strand
AGACTACCCTAGGAGAGCAGCTCATTCTTGCCTGGGGCCAGGACAGTGCAACTGCAGGAAAAAAAAGCACTTCTAGAAGGAGTTTGGACTGGTTTCACTGGAATTTCACTGGTTATATCATCTTATGTGGTAACATGACAGAGCTGAATAGGTAAATATATTTTAAAGAACCTGAAAATTCTTTGTAAGAAATCAGATTTGCAAGAAAAAAAAAAGTGTAATACTTTTATTTACTTTTATTTTATTTACTTTTATTTT
>NW_010238736.1:0-13184 GCF_000690775.1 Eurypyga helias | reverse complement strand
GCGGAGCTCTCAGCGCTGGGGTCGGAAACAGCTGACGGTCTTCTGGCAACGTCTTTCCTGCCTCTGCCTCGTCCCCTCTCCTTAGCCTTCCGCTGCTGGGGAAAAAAATAAACGAGGGATGTTGTGATCAGGTTTGGTAAGCCGGTACATGGGTAGGAGCTCGTCTTGCGATCAAAAAGTAAACTGAGGTCTGAAGTCACCAATTCACCAAAAAGCCTGTGCAAACTTTTTGCAACAAAGCCGGCCCTGGAGCCGTCTAAGAACCCTCTGCTTCGAGCTGAGGAAAAAATTCTGGCTCGAGAGCTCCCGAATGAAGTTGCTAAACACGAAACAAGTTTCGGCTCTCTGGTGGGTCGGCGCCTTCCTCTCACTTCCGAGTGGGCCCTTTGATTTGGTGCGGGGGAGAATGGTAAATACACGCTGGGAAACGTAGTCTTCGCTAGGGGGGGAATGAGCAAACGTTTTGTTTTGTCAAGGTCAGAAATGCCTAACTCAGGTACTGATCAATCGTCACTTAGCTGCCAAAAACCATGGGAATCACAATGTTAGTATTTTTAATGGTTAATTTGGGGCTCTTCCTAGCTGCTTCTGAAACTTTAGAACAGCTTTATGCTACAACCCTGAGCTTTTTTTACTTGCTGTGGTTGTCTCGAAATCAAACCAGCTGTAAAATACTGCCTACTTTTAGGCTTAAAATAGTTGAAACCACCAAGTTTCCTGTGGTTTCACATGAAACCATAGGCTTTGTGGTGAGTGTGCCTACTGTTGTAAAATAATGGTGTAGGGCAGAGCCAGGCAACTCAAAGGGTGTATCTGTCACCCCAGTGAAGGGCAAGGGCTGATCAAAGCTCCGAAGGACCTGATATACAGGTTATCTGCAGGAAGCATTTTCAGATTGAGCAGAAAAGAAAGGACAGGCTTCTCTCAGCTCTGGATGACATTCTTATGATCTCAGTGAGAGAGAAACACAGATTTGAAAGCAGCTTATTTACAGGTCGTGCGCATCATTCACAAAAATAAAGTTGAATCTCTGACTTCAACAGAAATCCTGGGGGAGGGGGGATTTCAGTGAGAGCTAATGGTCACTTTTGCTGGAAAAAGAAACTGTAGCTGGGATAAAGCTTTTATTTGCTTATTTTTAATTGGTCTAGTTCTCTAAATCTGCATATGTAGGTCATACCTATAGCACACAAGCAACCTCACTTTGCCTGGTTAAATTTCCTTTCAGGAAGATTGTGTCATTATTCATTTCAATCTTCTGCAGATTTTTCTGTGTATGTAATGTGGGCCCTCCTTGTAACCTTCCACAGCTCCAGAGATGCAGAGGCTGTGGAAATGCGAGAAGACCCTGCGCTCCGCACTCATTCTGCACTGTCAGGAAACTACCCAGTCATTACGGCTGGATCTGAGATACGCTGTCCTCTACTGCCTCTAGCATGGCCAAAGAATACATCTTGACTGAGGTCAGACTTAGGGACACATGGTACCCTGAGTAGGTACAGACTATGCCCATTTCATCCTGAAAGCTTTTTCTTTTCATATCCAGCCTGTTTATCAAACACTGTTCAGGTTGTTTTCTTGTTAAGAACATCATGCAGAGAGAATGCAGACTGAGACAAGACTTATTTAAATGAAACAGATTAAGGCATGTGCAGTGTATGGGTGAATTATGCTCTGATACTAACAGCACTAGAAGGTTGATAAGACTGTACTTACTCTAACCTGACATACCATATGGTAGATGAGTCTTCACCTTTTACCTGCTGGAAATATCCCCTAGTGCATGACTGGAATAGTATTAAAAGAGTCTAGTCACATCCTCAGTAGACAAAAAGCCTTTTTATTGGGGCTACATTTGACATATTTCCTTATCATATTGCAGAAACCATGATACTCTGTTATAAAGAATAAATGTGCTTGCCAGTGCTTGCTGACGGAAACTGTGTCTAACTACAGAGGAGGATGGCACAGCACAGAGCGGAATGCTTCCACCCCAGAGGTAGAGACAGCCCTAATCCAAAGTGAGGTATCTGCCCAGCGCACGGTAGTGAACACATAATGGAATATTAACTTCTCTTGAGCAATAAATCCACCTCTGAAACATCTGTGTGATAATTTACTATAGGTAAACCAAAGTCACTGTGTCAGTCCAAGGAGGTGAGATAAAACAGAACACATTCCCAGATTATTTCTTTTTGCACCTAACTTTATTTGTATAGATGGATGCCCCTGAATGATGCCTGTGGGTGAGAGAGCATGTGGGTGAGAGAGCAGAAGTCAAATGATGTAATTCAGTCACGATTTTCTTGAGGAAATCAGTTGGTTTTCCATATTTAGGCTACTGTGCATATAACAATAACTGAAAGCCTGCGTGTATGATTGGTGTAGTGAGGAAAAGACAATATAAAAGCAGCAAAAACAGGGGCAAAAAGTGTACGGTATGCTGTTTTAAGAACATTTTTTCTTGTTTTTTTAATCCTGGAAAATCTTCCCGAGAATGAAAAAGAGCACAACAGCAAAGAAGAACAGGTAATGGGTTTGGAAAATGTAGAAGGCGAGTTCCTCAATTGTATCAATAACATGAATAATGATGAAGCAGTATAGGAACAAGGCATACTGGCTCGAGGGTCAGAGTAGGTCTTCAAGTCCTTGACTGAACTGTGGAAAAAGGAAAAGATGCACATTATGTCACGTGACTACGTTCCACTCATGCCCGGTCCATGTGTTTCTCCGAGCACACCTGGCACACTTAGTCCACAAAAAGTTGCTGTGAGAGAAGCCAGCATGTGAACTGAGAGCAAATCAGCTATGCTGTGTTAAGTGTCACATTCCCAGCCACATTTTGTCTCTCAGAAATGAAGGTAAGTGACCTCATATATACCACAAGAATCAGCGTGCAGGTACACAAAGCAGTTGATGTGAAGTAGGCACACCCCCATGGTAAGGCTGTTACGTATCCATCTCTACATCTGTGGTACAAACTGTTGCCTATGTTTTTTTCACTGCGTGGTCATTTTCATGCCCGTATGCATGCTGATGGGCAAACTTGCAGGTCCTAATTTAAGAAAATAATTCAGTCATTAATTTGCCTAGTCCAGATGCAAGTCAGTCATTTAGCTAAATAATATGTATTGGACCTGATCCTCATCTGTTTGATATAGCTTGATTGATTCCATTGGAACTGCATTTACTTCACATAACTGTGAGATCCTATCCAGGCCAATGGAACAGCTATATAGAAGAAAAAATAAATTGCATATGGAAAACTTCAGGACTTCTATGGTGGTTATCTAAGTGCCATTATTGTGCATGGTCTGAGCTCCTACGTACAACCACAATGCAAATGCTACAAATACAAACACATCCTTCTATCCTGTCCTGATTTAGAGCACAGAACATGCAAGAGAAGACAAACATGCAAGTACCTTTAAAACATTGATAATTTAGATTCAGATACTCTGCTTACTCTCTAACACAGTCCAATGACAAATTGCGTTAAGTTGGAAGAGAGTCAGGTCCACAGCCAGCCAGTGTGATCAGAAAGAGTCCAGACAAGCAAGACTTGCAGCTGTCCCATTTGCTAAACTCTGCCAAATGCCTCTTCTGGGCTGGACTCCTGTTAAAAACAGACTCATGCCTGAACACACAATAAATTAATCTACTTCTGTAAAAACCAGACTTGCAAAATCTGACTAATTGTCTAGAAAATTTGCATTACTGGAGTAGATTCTTTCATCCACTCATTTATTCATGAATTTATTATGAGTCACCTAACTGTAACCCAGGAAATTGATCCCACTGTGGAAGCAGGAAACAGATCAGAGTGGCATTCAGAGCAATTCCTCTGTTCAAGGGGGAAAAATAAATAAAAAAAAAGTTCTTGGATCCTTACATCATAAACTTAATTCGTGAGTTAACTGTTCTTTAATATATTTTATAGCAATGAATGTTACCATAGCTCATATTACAGGGAGTAGAACAACTCCATTCTCCTTCAGTATGTGTACAAGCTGTAAAGATCACCTACTCAAGTCTAACTTTAAAGGAAGTCACAGTATTACTCAACAAGCAAAGGGATAAAGCCTTACAAATTGCTTAACATAGAATGTGCATGTTGCAGTCGCTATTGCGTTGAACCCTTTTTCCTTTCCCTGCTTACCGATCTTTGTACTGCCTGTTGATGAATCTGATCCATATTCTCTTCATGAAGCCTTTGCTTTTCATTATCCTCATGTTCATATTTCAGTTTAGCCAGCACAAAATCCCACCTCATCCTCTCAAGCTCAATATCGGCTGCGGTGACCTGCCTGCCATGGAGCTGTTCCAGCTCCTCTGCACTGGTGGATACTTCTGACTGCAAAGTAGGGGTTCCTCCACTCATGTCCAAATGTGCCCCATGACACACAGTACCCATGCTCCCTGTTATACTGTCTGAGATGAAAGATGATGTCACATCTCTGATGGCTCCCTGCTGTAAATTGAAGAGAGGGAGGATAAATTCATATTTAAGCTGATAGAATAAACCAGAATATGTTCATCTAAGTACACCCGAGTCTTTGTTCATGATTATTCACACATTTGTATAGTGAGTCACTAGTTCTCTAATATACATTATTTCCCTTTTAAAAGTACGTTCCTAGAGTTAGACATTTTCCATTGAAAGTTGTCTACTAAGTATGAAATATCCATCATGTACAAATTCTTTGACTTGAAAATGTAAAGAAAAATTTTAAAATATTTAATTAGGGCTTGGTTGATCTAAACCAAACACTATGGCTCTTTTGACCAAATGGGAGGATTTCACCTCGTGTGAATTTGATATTAGCCCATGGAAATGGAAGCCACTGAGTTTCTTTACCTCTGAGAAGTGACTCATGATTCTCACTTTTCTTGGCTCAATTTCTTGGCTGATCTACATCTTTCACGATGCACTTAAGTTTTACATATGGAAGAACTGCATTTTCCACTTACCATGTTTCCATGCTGCTGCTTCTTGTTATCATGATTCTGGGCTTCCTGCAAAGTAAGTCGAATATCTTTCTGATCTTCCTCAAGCTCTTCCATAGTTGTTTGGAATGAATAGATTAGAACTCTAGATTGCTGAGTTCTTCTGTATCTCCTTGTATTTCCCGGTCTTTAGCAAACAGTAAATGTATCAACATGGGATACCTCCACTGGTGTTAAAGCATCTCCAGGGGTGTTCTGGAACAGAATAGAGTTATCTGTGCACTAACAATGAAGCAAGTGAACCATATGTAAGAAAAGGTGTGGCTGAGAATAATGTAGGCACAAATACATAGGGCATACTGGAGCCTATGCAGGCTAGGGGCTTAACTCTCATTTATGTTACATCATGTGTCTTGCCTAGATATGAATAGAAAAAAAAATCACTGGATATAGGTCTGTAGGTAAATCTTCTAGAAATCTCACTTGTAGTCTTTTTAAGATGAGAACTTGTCAGCCATTTCCCTTACAGTAACCTGTGGAGCTGGCCAGAGGTCTCCCAGGAAGTAATAGTGTATCACACTTTCAAAAAATGTAACATAATCAATATCCCTCTGCAGCTCAAAGGATGGCTTGACTGAAAGTCTGCCTTAGACTCTGGAGTTTCTTACTGCCTCCAGTGTAGTCAGATCACCACTTGTAGGGTACATCTAGTGATTAGCTAAAAGTCAATACTATCCTTTCAACTGACTGGAGCTCGGGAGACATTTCAGCATGTGAACTAAGAGTTCAACCTCTTGTTTCCAGGCTCATAATACTTGCTGCATTTTATAAAAGTGATATAAAGCCTAGATTTCACACCTGAGAAAAGATTTAGGGAAGTAAGACAACTTCTTTTGTTGTTTGCTACTGAGTTTGAGGAAGAGGAGCAGACGAAGAGACAGTAAAGCAAGCTGATTACCATGGGTAACCGGTGTCCTAAGACAGGACAGCTAGCAGGCTAAATGAAAGGCGACAGTCTCCTCTTCACAGGATTTCCATACAGAAGATGTGAAAGCAGCTGTCCCAGTTCAAAGGCCAGGACACAGTGACTGCAGAGATTCTGCTCTTGGCTGACTTCATAATTGCCCCGTTGCCACAACAAACCGATGCTCTCTGTGGGCAAGGTCACATTCTGTCACATTCCTTGTTTGACCGCTGGGGCAGTATCCAGGCTCTTCAAAGGGAACTGAGCTTACCCCCTCTTCTGTCATGGACCATCCTACTTGGCCACTGTTTTCTCCCTTGTAAATACATCTATACGCTGCAGCGAAGCTTTCTGAAAGAAATCTGTGGACTCCCAGAATGTCTCTGTGCCCAAGCCAACTAGTTCTTTTCAGGGAGGCAGTGCTGTTGGATCAGATAAAGCATCGTGATAATAGCTATCCCATTTCACTGTTCCTGGAGAGTTTCTCTTCAAGGTATTGCCCTCAATCTCATGCATGTAATTAGCCCAGGAATCTCTGCACTGTCCTCTGTTCCTCACTGTAGATATGCCAGCATTTCAGTTTCCCATTTATAAATTGGAATCCCTTGCAGGGACTGGTCATAAGCTCACAGTGACTTCGTGACACAGTAAAGGATGGCCCTGTAGCAAGGTAATGTGAGCCTTTCAAGAATGTTAGAGAAAAGCTTCTTCTCTTATTCAGGAGTAGGGAGACAAAGTTCTACTGCAACTAGTCTGTATAAAGCACCTTTCAGAAGAGGATCTGTCAATTACAGATGATGTAAATAAACACAGGAGCCTCAGTTGCTTTTTGCTGTGTTCCATCCGTCACATAGAGTAGTGCTCAGTCAGTATATTTGCACAGTCGGTGATGTGTGGAGAGCGGGGTGACAGTTCCAGTGAAGATAAGAAGGACTAATGAAGTTACTGAGCCCACTTCCTGTTGCATCATTTATCAAGTGTTCTGTCAATTTACAGCCGGATCAACAAATCCCAAGGCACACTGAAGACAAAATCATACGCAGGGGTCTGGAATTCCATCATTAGTTCTGAGTGAAAATATTAGAGATTTTTTAAACGCTTTTGGTGCCAATGATACGATTAACTGCTTAAACACAGGTTCCAGTTATTGAATAACCAGAAAAAGAGCCAGAAGGGATGTAGGATATTTGTGTGTACATGTGTATTTGCATATTGACCTTATGCTTTCCAAAGGTAATGTGTATTTTCTAAGAGACTGAAATGGAGCTGAGGCAATCTTTGTGCTTTTATTGCAGTTAAGTTTCCTGATAGACAATGCAGACATCATAATGCCTGAAATGTTTACTAATGATGTATTTGTTCAGACAGTTTCAAGACATTCTCATGAATGTTGTCTTAAAGAATGATAAAAGGGATTTTCATCTCTGTCCAGGGATAAAACATTGTAGTGCAGTTAGGCAATCAATCTGGTTTTGCTGAATGGCTTAATTGGCAAGTGGGAGGCACAGGATACTGTTTGGTAGGCATGAAATATAAAGTAAGCCTCCTACAGTAATTAGGTTCTTGAAAAGTCATTCATTCTCCACGTACCAAACACCTTTCAAACTTTTGCAGCTATATTTACTACAGGGTATTTCCAAGAGTTGTGAAGTTCTCATCATTTCACACACTCCTGTACTTGATTTATTTTTTTACAATGTTGCCTTCTAATATAATTTCTTGTACCCCTGAAAAAGTGGAGGCTGTTACTTCCATATTTAAATTATGATCTCTTTTGCTCTGTTTTGATTTCCTCGTCAAACTTGCTGTCACTTTGTCAGCAGAACTGAAGTTAATACATAGCAGGAAGGTGATACTGTTGCCATCATTTATGCTGCAAGTTATTGCCATATATTGCAAAATTTTACTTTCATTTCCTTCTTGATATGATTGTTCCATAGTTGCAAGGACACAGTAGGGTATGTAACAGTTGGGATAACTGCATATATTTAGAGAGTGAGGGACGTTCAGGCGTAAGTAGGAAGTTTCTCTTTGTATTTCAATACCTGAATTTCTCTATAGAGCCTAGTGCATCTCATATGGTATCTATATTGGAGGCCAAATTTAAAGCAGGATGTTAGTAATAGGGACTGCGAACAGGTGTAAAGTATTCCAAAAGAATTCCAAAGGTGGTTTTTTTTTTTGTACTCAGGCACTGCAAGCTCCTACATAATATTTAATCAATGGGCAGGTCAGTAAATGGAGTTGTATATAGATACTAACCAGCTGTTTCAGTCCCCTCAGGTTAGATCACCTTCCAGTACACTGAATCACAGTGCTGCTGTTTGGAAAAATGACAGAGGAATGGCAAAATATTTCTTTAGACTGCAGCTTTGAGGTTGACAAAGTAGTCAGGTAGTCTCCCTTAGATGCCTCATAGGAAATAAATGAGTACATGCTTTGTGGCACACACACTATTGCTATAGATCTGTATGCCCTTGGGTTAATTTGTGACTCTCTTCTTTACATATGGGGAATTGAGTCCCTGGCTAAAACAAATGACATACCCACGCCTGATCTTCAGTCTTACGCTTTATCTGTGCAACCATCCTTCTTTGATCATATTTTCTACTTCCTAATAGCACAGCAGTAGACAAAATTCTTAGAAAGGAAACAAGTATCACATTTCTCCTACATATATTGCCTTTTGAAAACAGACGTAGTTATAAAGTCAGTGATGTACAGAGGCATTCATATCAGAAAGAACAGCATGCATCGGACAACACTGGGTAGATACAACGACTAGCAC
The DNA here is from genome assembly GCF_000690775.1 of Eurypyga helias. Classification (NCBI taxonomy): domain Eukaryota; kingdom Metazoa; phylum Chordata; class Aves; order Eurypygiformes; family Eurypygidae; genus Eurypyga; species Eurypyga helias. Next base: position 4,485 of record NW_010238736.1, on the reverse strand, counting down.
ATACACAATCATTCTCATCTCTTGATCACATTGGAGGTCTTGTGTGTGCACTGGACAGTCAATCTGTGTATAGTGGCAACACCACTAGGACTTCCAGGATGCCAAACATTTAGAAATTCCAGACAAATGGCCAAATTCTCCTTTTTCTTCTTGGACAAAACCTACATGCAAGAAGAGTACACATTTCAGTGAAATTAAGATACACGTAACCCTTGTCAAATATAATGGCCAAAAAAATTGAGATCACTAACATTCCCAAGCTCTTTAAAGGCTAAGATGCCTCCTATTTTTTTTTTTAATCAATTCCAATGAATAATTTTAAATTGTTTTTGCTTCACTGTTCCTTTTAATGAATTTTGATGACCACTCAGAACATACATTTGAATTTCCTGAAGATAAGCACAAAACACATGGCTCTGAACATACTGGATAACAAAGACAATACTATTTAAGCTGTGCTGACAAAAAGTGGTCTCATTGTACTGTAAAACTCATTCGTTTGCTTTTTCCACAGCTTGCCTAATAAACTCAGTATCTCTTCCTGTGTCAGCACTGGGATACTTTGTTTTCATGGGCTGATTTGTCATGGTTTCTTTTCTTTGTGCACCAAGAAAAGAGCTCTTCCATTTTGTTAAAACAGTGGAAAACTATTCACCTGTAAGATTTGATTACCGCATACAAACATACATGCGTACATACATATCTACATACACGATTGTTTTAAGATATTTGCATGTCATGAAGGTCAGAACAGGAAATACGAATATTTCCCATTCGGGCAAATTAATTTTCTAAGTGATGTTTTGTTTGAAGGATATGGGTGTTATAGTAATTTATGATGATATGAAAACCCTCCAGGGATCAGATTATCATCTAGAATAGGTTAGCAAACCTCATTTTCTTCCATGACATTCTGCTATTTTCCATCATCTGAGAATTTGGCCTAGAATATTTCACAACAACTCTGAGGCACTACAGATGAAGCTGTGTTCTTTTACCTCACAAGTCCAGGTAACTTCTTACATCAGTATTTCATGGAACACTGACAGATCTGTTTCATTAGGCCTACATTTTGTAGCTTTCTTAATTTCAGACTTTACTCTGTACTCACTAAAATTCAAACTGTAGTCCAGAAAAGAGAACTTCTTGAAGCCTGGGTCCAACCCCACTCTGGTGTAAAGGTGCAGCCTGGCTTCTTCCAGGGTAGGTATTACAACAATGCTGTCCAGGTGTCTTAAGACTGAAAGATAGTTGAAAGATGAAAGTAGAAGGCTGTGCATGTTGTGTTTGACCTTCCTGAGTAAGCAGAGCAAGCCAACAAGTGCCAGCAACCAGTGCCAAAGCACCACCAGTTTGATTTTCCTGAAATTGTATACTGATTTTGCACAGCTGTAATTGACATCACAAGATTTGAGACAGCACAATATTGCTGTCATGGTATTCAAAGGCAGCTTTTAGGCAGAAATAATTATATGGGACTTCAACAATAACCAGAGTTTCAGTACGAAGTTGGTGGTTGGGTTTTGGTATAGGATCTTTAAGAATCAGGAATGCATTTAAAGTGGGAAAAGGCTTTTCTGAACACCTGTCAGGAACTTCTGCAGTTATTCCAGGTGTTAGAAGTGAGTTTTGAATACACAGTAAGTTATTTACAAAACCTGAGCTACTTTTGCTGCTAGTTTCACTGCAGTCAACATATCAGTCACTGAAGAATTCACAAAATTTTTGCTTCCAAGTGAATTGCTCCACATTCTAACTCCCTGGGTGAGGTTCTGTATCATTGATGGAGTCTGAGCGAAGGAAAGGCAAGTCCTGAAAGATGAACGCAGTCTTTCTTCTGTTGCTTTGGGCCATCACTATAGAAGATGGTTTCTCCCATTGCTTATGCCTACATGAGTTTCACAACAGCCTGCAGATCTGTTGGAATGTAGGATCCCTCCAGACAATGAGAAGCAACTGAGAAAATGTCATTTCTTCGTATGTAGATGTTGGTTGGGTGGCATCTCATGTAGTTCTACTTTCCTCTTTATAGCTCCAGTTCACTGCATTCATTGCAGGGATAGGAGCACTTTCAAATAACTAGCAAATCTCTTTTTTAAAAAATATTCAGAATACCTGTGTTTAGGTGAGACGAATCACTAAAATGAGAGTGCTCCGTAACTCTGCTTAGAAAACTTAGCATCTACACTGAGAAAGGAAGGAGATGGAAACATAGCTATTTGAGAAGCCATCTCCAGTGTTCTGAGAGCAGAGAGGTACCATGCACACTGTTAGCAACCAGTCCTGTGCTCAAAACTGAGATGCCATCACAGTGCTGACACCCTGATTTATTTGGATACCTGCTCTTACTCTCCTCCTACCCTGGGAACCAGCTCACAATGACAGCTGTACTTAGAAGCACCCCCACATTAACTCTGCTCACATTAAATGCCAGCTCTGTTATTCATCCTGCTCCATCTCATACTATGTGGTCAGAACTGTCTCAGTGGTACATCAGCATTTGAAATACGTTTCTCAGTTACCAGCAATTCTCCTCCAAAAACGAAAGTTACTACTTCAAAGAGAAAAAATCAGTTCTCAAGCCATCAAGACTACATTTCTTCTTATTTTTTTTTTTTTTTAATACACATCAGACATTTCTATAAACTTTTTTGGATGGTGCTTTGCTCTATATGACTAACTTTAGTGAACACTAATAATATGTCTGTCTTGATATAAATATGTAGATGAGTCTCCTTCTCCCAGGACATCACTTTATAAACCAAGATCAGATGATTCAGTTAAAAGCCCAAGTTGTTCCTGGCACAGCTCTACTTCAGTAAACAGAGCACATTACTTTTTTACGCTATCTGACTTCTTTTCTTTTCTCTAAAAGGAAATACAATTTCAGTAAGAGCAATGGAAGCACAACAGTGCTTCTTAGTCTGGTGGGTGGAAGTTGATAATTCAGGACACATATAAAGAACAGTTTTGGAGATGACGCCTGGTGTTTTAGAAAAGTGAGGCAAAAAATAAGGCATGAAAATCCTTATAGGGCAAAGATACAAAAGAAGAAACAAGTCAAATACATGGACTGAATAAAGAAAGGAAGCTAACAAATAGCTTTAAATGGCAATTGCTCCTGAAAAACAAAGAAAATTAATATCACCAAGACTGAACTCCCTCATGGAGAAGCTTTAGGAACAAAGAAGAATAGATGACTCAGAGAGGAGCAAAAGAGCAAAGAAATATTAACTGAACATAGACACTCTTGATGTGAAAGGCAGTCTCTGTCTTCAATCTGCATTTGTGTGTATTGCATGGGGAGGAAGCCAACATTGCACCATCCCAGGGCACGCATCCCCTTGGCAGAGTGTGACCCTGCTAACGTCATGTCTCTCAGCTCTCTTCACATTCTCACAGCAAGTTAGACAAGTTCTAGAGAACATTTCCCTTCTGGGGATTTGCACTTATCAAAAAGTTGAACAAGCACTCAAGAATATCCTTCAAGCCTTCCTAGATGGCTCCAAGTCTTCATACTGAGTCCTTAATATAACTCCTGCTGAGGTTTTCTACCAGCAAGACTCATCTGCATCATCCAGGCTATTTGCGTCCTGTTCCACAAAGGCAAAAACTTACAGATTCTCTGTCAGCTAAAATCTCTGGAGAAACTGCCAAAGCACACCCTTTTCCCAAGAAGCAACTCCCGGAGTTTCCTTTTCAACACTTCTCTAAGGCACCTAAGAGCTGTTCTTCCAACGTTACCTGGGAGGTCTCTAACTGGCGAGGACTTGGTGCCATTCTCCAGCTTCTCTGCTGCTGCTCCAAGAGATTGCCATCTCTTCAAATGGCAACAACATGAAATAGCAGGAAGGGGAAGAGGGAAAGGTCATATCATAGCCTATACAACCTAACTCAGGGACAATGCTGACCACCACAACATGGTCAAGCCTCCCTTACCCCCCAGTTTTAAAGATTATAAGGAACGTCAGTCTTGTATAATGAAGAAGAAAAGTGCTGTATCACCCTAAAGTGACTTGCTGTAGTTGCCATTCTTGCTGCCAGATGAACTACTGTGGCAACATAATAACGGCAAAGAAAACGTACCATTGTGACATAATGCTTGGCAAACCCTTCTGGAGCGAGTCCAGGAATGGCAAATGGGCTTGAACAGCCAGATGTAACAGCATGAAGAGATTGGGCTATACAGATAAAGACATAACAAACTCCAGGGAAGTGTCTGCCACCAATACAGTTACAAATATTCATAGTATTGGGAGATGGAGCACACACAACACTGAATAGTCTCATGCTCTGTGTCTCCAGTTGAATAGCAATTAGACTGGTCTGGAGGGGGTATGTAACTGGACAGGATCAGCCTATGGCAGACTTTTCTCCATTACTGAGTTTTCCGCAAAAGCACTCCACATTCAGAAGAGTATGTCTGGGGCCTTCTGTATGCATGTGTGAATACAGAGGGACTAGGGATGCCATCCAGAGGGACCT
>NW_010238735.1:0-476 GCF_000690775.1 Eurypyga helias | reverse complement strand
AAGTTACTGTGATTTTTCAGTGGTCTTGGTGTTTTTTAAAAACAACTCATCAGAACCCCACCTTCTCTCCCCTGCCTGTGCTATGGTAGGAAAAAAATGTGGAGGAAAGATTTGTGCTATCTTTCTATTTCTGTTTCTCAAGCCTGCATGCTTCCTCTCCCTGTAACCGGTTTTGTCCTTTCCTTTGCCTTGAAATTCCTGGATACAAAGCACTGCATTGTCTGAGTATCACAGTGTTTTCCTAGGTTGCTAAAATGGAGCTCTCAGATATTTGAAATCCTGAAACAAGATTATAAAGCATGAGATTATAAAGCTTATGAAACAAGTTTATAAACATGAGATTATTTAAAAAAAATTGCTATTGAAGTTCATAGGCGGACTTAGAAACCTTGTGAACAAGAATGTTTCTCATCTCTGTTGCAAGAATAAAGTCAATCACTTGACTGTATGTATTTACATAGTGTATTTACATACAA
>NW_010238734.1:304-617 GCF_000690775.1 Eurypyga helias | reverse complement strand
GCGGATCTACCCACCCGCCTTCACCCTCCAGATCTCCCTTCCCTCCGTGGTCCCGGCAAAGCCCATCCCCGCGGACGTCCCCTCGGAAAAAAACCTCCTTCTTGGAGAGGACAGCGGCAAAGCCCCCTCCTTTCCCCTCGACCCGGGCAGCGGGGCTCTGGAGTGGTCCCCGCGCTCTCCTCAGGGGCACCTGGGGTGGTTTAGGGGGGTCTGGGGTGTCCTGTCCCCTGTCCCTGTCCTTACACAGAGCCTCTTCCGGCCCCGCGCCGCGCATCGAGCCCTCGTCGGGCTCCCAAACGCGCTGCGGCTGGAA
>NW_010238734.1:0-255 GCF_000690775.1 Eurypyga helias | reverse complement strand
CAAAAACGGTGCTGAGACTTGCGGATGGGACATAAAAGCGATGGAAAAAGGTTCAAAGCTTTCGGTGATGACTTTTCAACCTTTATTTATGTGCCTATTAATGCAATATCCATCATGGAGATATGCATCTTTATCCTTTCAACTGATATGCTGGGAATCAATTGGATATGCAGATTACATTTCATAAGTTTCCAAATGTTAATCTCCCCGGCCCTTTGCTGGTAATTTCTTTTTTCGCCAAATAGTATTATGTTT
>NW_010238733.1:1035-1266 GCF_000690775.1 Eurypyga helias | reverse complement strand
CCGCAGGGTGAAAAGTTCATCGGTAGGGTCACAGCCCTTGCTAAGCATCGCCAGTTTCTTCGGGGTGGGTCACCTTTTGTTTATGGCATTTATTTCTGGGCTCTGGGAGCCGGGCTCGCTTCTTAGGGAGCACTCGTGGGCTCCCAGCACGGGACCGATAAAGCAGGGCAAACTATCACCGATTTTGGCTTGGTTTTGGGTTTTTTGGGGCTTTTTTCTGGGGGGGGGAGG
>NW_010238733.1:0-907 GCF_000690775.1 Eurypyga helias | reverse complement strand
TGCCGCTGCGGCTGCAGACAGGCGAAGGGATTGAAAAGCGCAGATCCCACCCCTCCCCACTGCCTGGGACGGGGTCCCGGCCCCGGCAGATGAGCCCACCGCATGGAGCCGTTGGTGCCCGCAGCTTCAGCGCAGCGCTCGCTGTCTGAGGGTCGTCGTCTTACTTTTTTTTAACACTTCTTTGAAAGAGATACCCAGCCGCATTTCCATTTTAAGGTTCAGCTATAGAGTTTGCATAACAACCCCTTGGCAGCCCACCCCCACCCCCCTCTTCCCCCCCTTACACTCCGTTAACAAGCTGTAACGTATAGCTGCAGGTTGCTATAATCTCATTAATATTTTGGAAACTTGAATATTGAGTATTTCAGACTGCTCATTCCCCATATGCCAGGCCACTCCCGCTATGCTGGCTGGTTCCTTTCTCTCCATTATTAGCAATTAGCTCCTACCTTCCAAAGTCAGATCCAAGTATCCAAGATACTAGCAAAGGAATCAACTATGTGTTGCAAGCTAAGCATGCTTAATATCTCCCAAACAAACAAAGAGACAACATTTCTTTAAGTAATGAAGATGGATAAATCGCTTTATTGAGCTTGCGACAGTGTTTGTTTTGTATAGAGTAGCGCAAAGGTTTTTTGGGTGTTTTTTTTTGTTTGTTTGTTTGGTTTTTTACAAGAATGGGGACGCGCCCCAGCCCCTAGAAGCAGTTTCGCCCGGTTTGCTTCATTGGGTTTTATCATCTTAAACGGGCTTTTGTCATCTTCAACGGGCATTTTATCATCTTAAACGACAAACTTTCGAAAAGGGCGAGTCAGAAGCACACTAGCCGAGCGTTAAAATTTGGCTGAACGCTAAATATCCTCCGGGGTGTGCAAAACGACGGCGGGAGGGAGGCGAGGGAAGGACG